>NC_136411.1:290323939-290531439 GCF_051521515.1 Lactuca serriola
CGGAAAACATGGAAAACTGAAACCTAGATACATCGGACCATTCGAGATCCTTTCCAGGATCGGTCAAGTGGCTTACAAACTTAGACTACCTCAGGAGCTCCACAACGTACACCCTACCTTTCACGTATCGAATCTAAAGAAGTGCTTATCCGATGAGACCCTTGTCATCCCTCTAGACGAAATTGCAATAAATGAAAACCTCCAATTTGTGGAGGAACCAGTAGAGATCATGGATCGGGAAATCAAAAGGACTAAACAAAGCCGCATACCCATTGTAAAGGTCCGCTGGAACGCCAAGCGAGGACCTGAATACACCTGGGAACGCGAGGATCAGATGAAACAAAAGTACCCGCATCTTTTTCCTAAAACTGTAAACTCTATCTTAGATTAAAATTTCGGGACGAAATTCCCTTAACAGGGGGATGATGTGACAACCCTGTATTTTCCAAAAGCATTGTAACGCTCGAAAGTCAAATACAACGAAATTAACCTCAAAAATAAAATGTTCAAATATTTAATTTGGGATGCATCAAATATTAGATATCATGCCAAGGTTTCCAAAAACATTAAGAACGCTCAAAACCGGGTTATATTGAAGAAATTATAACCACTTGTATATTTACGACACGACGTTAAAACATTTGTTGACGCAAAAAGTAAAATCTCAATAAAATGCATTTTAGCCTTAAGTATCTAAACAAAAGTCGTAGATCTCGTTGAAAGGTGAGTGTGCATAAAAAGATCGCCCAAATTGGACTTCGTATGAAAAAGTTACGAACTTCCTAAGTTTCGTAACAGTAATAGAGGGCTAAAAACTCAAATTGAAGATTGAGTGTTACTTAGCTATCGCCACCTAAACGGAAGTTGAAGATCTCCACAGTAGTAATAAAACGATAAAAAGACAAACGAAAACCGATGTCGAATAAAGAACCTATAAATTTTTAACGAACTTTAGGAGGCCCGGCCTATTAAAGATATATCATTAAAAATAAAGTCAAAACTAGCCGACAGAGTCTAAATGAAAGTTGTAGAGCATAATCTCACCTACGCGTGGATATAAAGAACACGAAAAACGGAGCTCGTACGCGAAAGTTCCGGAATTTAGAAGAGGACAGGCTGGATTACGCCCCGCGTTCTCTGGGAGTACGCCCCGCGTACTAGACCCAGAGTCGAGTCCCATCGGCCCGCCCCCTCTACGCTTAGCTAGCCAGGAGTCGTAAGCCATGACTCCATATTACGCCCAGCGTAACATGATACGCGTCGCGTACGTGAGTACGCCTCGCGTACTCCAAAATTACTCCCCACGTACTCACTCCTCCAACACTATAAATAAAAAGGTTGAGCTTCGAGTTTTGGCACACTTTCACAATTCCTCAGTCATTCTCCCAGCTCCAGAGACCATTCCCTCACCTTGGTTTCCGCACTCGAGCCCCGACGAAGGATCTACGCTGCAGAGATTCCCGAGAACCCGAAGACGCAACTTTCCACGGTCGAAGCTCTGCTCAACTCTAGCCTCTCTCTTCAAGCTTAACGAGTGAGTTCATACCCCTACTTTTCAATTCTTTTCACATTGTATGGGGGGAATACAAGTACATTACAAATCAAAGTATCGTTTTATAAACATAATTATAATATCGTTCTTATAGGGTTTTGATACAAAAATATCTTTATGTTTAAAGAACTATTACATCACCAAGTTGTTCTTACTAAATGGAAACATACTTTTGAGAAACTATAATGAGTGTAGTATTCAAGTTGTTCATACATTTTACATATACATCTCGACAAATGAAATACTTTCAAAAGAAGTAAAGTCTTTATTAGCGTAAATCTGTTTATACCAAGTAATGTGAGACATTCAAACTTCAACGTACTCGTATGTATGCATTTCAAGTCCTGTATTATATACCATAATCTCTTGGAGAGAGAGCGTGATACTTGTGTATAGATCTATACCGGATTGACAACCCCGCACCTAAACTATTAGCTATAGTTAGACCGGCAGGTCTGGGGTGACAAATGTCATAACACTACAACACCTGAAGAATGTTGTTACAGGCCGTCAGTGTCAATAATATGGTTATAAAACTCACATAAACGTATAAAAACAAGTTTGATTTACGAGATTCATATATGCATTCAGTTTTCCATTTTATTGTTAACACAAATTTTATCATTATTATTCAGGTATGGAAAACACTAACGCACTCCAACATGGGAAACTTTTCAAACCATTTATAGAAAATATTGGATTTTCTGAAAACCTCGTTCATCGATTTACTATCAAAAGGGACATACTTTTCAATGCAAAACTCTTATGAACTCACCAACTTAATTGTTGACACTTTTTCGAAACCACTTGTATTTCTCAGGGAATCAGTAATACAGGTAACCACCAGCTTTTGGGGAATGGAACACTAAGGATGTTTTATTATTGAACATTTATCATTGTATTGTAATATTCTTTTGCTAATATGTATAACGCAACAACATACGTTTTCATTATATATATATATATATATATATATATATATATATATATATGATGGTTGTGTTACTTTTTTTACAATATTCAATGGTTGTGATACTACGTGAAGTCATCCACCCCCGAATGTTTCCGCCATTTTGGTTTGGGGGTGTGACAAATAAGTCTAAAACTAATATTGCGTATGACTTCAGGAACCGACTAGCAATCGTAGCTCACAAAAGCTTCTGTCGAACTCTGACCTTGTAGATGAACTCTGACTTTTCTCAGTGACTTGTCCATTAGATAAGGGATCATATATTCCTCCATTCTAGATATCATATGGACTGAGACATGGATTATAATCATTCTCTCTGTCCATTTGTTGTTTCCCGATTTCCAATTTATGACGACTGACTAATTGAACAAGTCAAATCAGTCCTGGCCCGGCCGAGCACTTCCATTTGTCATCATCAAATCATCGAGGGGCCCACAGATATCACTTTTATCCCGAAGGTAAAAGGAATGGATAAACTTCGACTCATATGGCCTGTTCTACTACTTGTTGAATCATACACAAAGACACATTTTATAGCACCGAGTTACCAAATGCGTTTTCGTGCAATCAATGTACTATCAACTCATAGTAACAACTCATATCTCTAGGTTTGAAGAATATAAGATATTATCATCTCATGATCACTCGTGATAAAATTCATGAAGTGATTCCAATGAGCGCGGGTTGAATCCAATACTTAGAACTTATGAGCACTCATGAGTGTTGTAGCCCTTTGTCCAACACCTTAGACCTCTACAAGGCAATCCATGACAGTCTTAATTCATATCTACTTCCAACATATGACCGACTATGGATGGTTTAAATAACTTAGTCATTTCGGAAGAATAACCCAGTTTATTCGAGAAGACATGCAAAGTGAAACACAATAATAATTGAATCCAATATGGTATCAAAACCTATGAACATAAATAAAACACCTTTTATTTATCCCCATATGATTACACATTATTCATTGTATACTGTTTCAGCTATCAACTTTATTCTTGAATTTAAAACAATAGTTGTCCCATGCTCTAAGCATGTACACTATGTTTTCTAAACACTACTCATGCCATACACCAAGTGTGCATACTATGTTTGTCTATGATCTTACTTTGTGAACTAGATCCATTGAACAAAACTTCAATGATTCTCTTTTCACACTCCCAAATCCTTACTGCAAATAAAAGAATTCCAAATTCATGTCATTTACTAAAATCTGTTAGATTTTAAACTTATATGCATTGATCCTCTTGTAATGATTATGCACAAAGTCAGAAAGACTTGACAACAATCATTACAGAGTATTCCAAAGGAGATCAGCTCTTTGGAAACATCCTTCTTGCATTAAGTTTCCTAATCTTAAATAGATTGAAAATTCTAACTTTGAAACATTTCCAGATTCCATTTTGACTATCACTTCTGAACAAGAGTTGTCTCCTTACAGACTATGTGAATATGGTCCTTCCAGAGTTATCACTATACTTCCAACTATCCTTGAGTACCCAATCTTTGGTAAACCTTAGATTGTCCTCGACAATTGTTTAATCCTTTTAGTCATATCCAGTTCTAAACCTTTTCCCTTCTTAATGCCCCAGGCATTTGGAAAATTTTAGAAAGGATGAATATAGCACATGTAATCGATCCTATATCCGAAGCATATGGGACACGATTCATGATGTCTCACATAAAGACTAAACCAGTCTTTTGCTATAATATTTCCATTTCAATTTGTCAAGTTCTCATAATTCAGATTATCAAAAGGGATGCCGTAATCATAATAGAATTTTAGAACGCAAATAATGGACCCATATACAGAATTTCCTTTTGTTGAACCATTCCAACATGAAATTCATATATATATCCTTGACTAAATGATTAAAACCTCACGATCTAAGCTTATAGATTTGAGATGAAGTATAATTTCCTCTCCCTTAATTATAGCAAAACAACTTTTCCCAATTGAAACCTTTTGTTTTCTATGATTAACATTGCTAACTTGCAATACTTATCATAATTATCATGCTCCCACTAACATGATGATTATTAGCATAACACTTATGCTCCCACTAGCTTTGACATGTACTCAGAAATCAGCTGGACTTCTAGAAATCAATACTTCATTGACTTTCTTACCAAAGTTCAGATTTCTGATACTAGATTGTTTTGATAAGACTTTATCAAAATCATACACCTTCCCTTAGATAGCACACTTGTGTGTCTAAACAATTATGAAGATGGATGCCTTAATCATAATGGTTAGACCTTTTTGCCATTTCTCACAAGTCCAGGTTAGTGTGCCGGTAAACCACACACGCTCCACTAACGAATTTGAGAATGTAAATATCACAATTGCTATCTAGCTAAAATCTACTTAGTCAAAAGTGTTTCCTCACCATCATTTTGATGAATCGGAGAGAAACCTTATGAAACTTAGATTTAATGGTGTATGTGTTCTTATCCATGAGAATTGTCAAAACCATAGTCACAGGACAAGGATAATGACAAACCCAAACTCATATGGACTGAACTCAATCTAATTTCTTGCCATCTGGCAGCTCAAGGGCCTGCCATTGCTTCCAAGTTGTTATGCACCCAATTGAGAACTCTAAGAACTCATATGCAAAGCCAACTTTAACTGGAATGGGCACAGAATATGTCAGCACGATAGGTTATAACCTCAAGTCGTGTGCTAGTGAAGAACTTCAGGTTTTATTCTTGATTAGTTCTTGAGACTTTCAAGACCTTTAAGACTCCCACTGTCCTCTTGACATATAAGACTTTCTTGTCAGATATTCAAGAGATAGTGTGGGTTCTAATCAAGACAAACACTTTACACAATTGGCCTTAGTTGGTCTTTGTTTTATCCAAAACATCACAACTTACCAATTTCAAATGTACAAGAGTAGGAAACTCTTACTCTTACATTTGACAAGTGTTTTAAACCATCTCTAAGACATGTCACTCAAATTACAATCTTGGAGTATGACTCTAAGACTTGTATTGGAACGAAGTATGACTCATCTTCTTGATTTAACCATTCCAACAATTCAAGTTCCTCTTCTTATTCATAAGAATGCACTAAGATTTCCTTAGAGAACTAATTTTTGATATGGTTTATTAATCATTAATTTGATCACAATAACTGATACTAAAGTACTCTCCCATCTTTTTAGATTTGAGAAACTTTTATCCTTCTGCCTAATTTGATTCTTCTTATTCGCTCTGCCTTACATTGGAACCTTTTCCAATGTCTCATAATTACACTTAAGCTTGTAAGTATAACCATATTTACTGAGCTTTAGTAAACTATGACGAATAGTCTTATCGATATTTTGTGGTGGACTTGACTAGTGCACAAGAATGTGTACTTGATCCCTTAGTCCTTCACTTGACTCACACATCCATGTGAGCAAGTAATAAGTCTTAATTTTTCCAATACTTGAAAGTTCTCATTCATCATGCTATATAGCTTGCATGATTCCAAGTTTCTATCCAACTGAAACTTGGGTGACGAGAATCTTTCCTTATTTGGTAAATTTAGACATTACCACAAATGAAAGAATCAATTTCATATTTCCACTCTTGCTATTAATGGAACTATGTAAGCAACAATATTTCCTCAAATGCCATTGTAAGGATATTTTAAAATAAATAAAATCAAAAGTTTTCTATTATTTTAAAACATTGCGGAAAAACTTATCCTTACAATCCATATGAAAACTTGTTGTTATCTATTCCTAAGCAATATCTCATAACTCCTAAGAAGTAGCTCAAGAATCCGATCTTCAAACTACGCGATAGAAATCCATCTATGCGATCAGATTCAGCATATTCTTTCTTTAAGTTTCTTCACTTTTCTTTTATTCTTAAAACATCAACATGTGACCTAGTCACATCATGTAATAAGAATCTCAGAATAGAAACTTAACAGAGTTAGATAGTGGACTTTACCTGAAGTAGAGTGAAACTTATTGATTTTAACATCCTTAGGTAAATTGGCAGATTCGCAACCAATGCCCCTTTCTTTGGGAATATAAACATATGGACCCTTTGATAATCGTACACGAGACTATCACAGACTTAGCTGTTCTCTTTACCATTTGGTCAACCGAGTTGACTATGGCCGATTCCTTTCCATTGGGAAGAGAATGCTTTCCTGGATTTCCTGTGTCACTATTTTCAATGTCCATCAAGTTTTAAGGAAGCTGATCTTAACAAATAGATAAGATCATTAAGGGTCTTGTCATAGTCTGTTTCATAGGTGTCCCAAAGGAACTCACTATGTGACTTAGAAAGTAATTGAACCACCAACTTTCTCAAGACTTTGACACCCAACTCTCCCGGCTTGTCAATATGTGACTACATCTCCAAGACGTGACCACACCTAGACCTTGCCTTGCCAATTGGGCTTGAGTGACCTTAAACTTTTCAAGAACTTGTGGGTTGGGGAGAATAATTGGAGGAGGTGAATGAAGTATGATTTCCAAGGGACATCATCTTCATTTAGGAAAGCTTGTTTCAAGAGATTTGGGAAGATCATAAATGTCTAAACCAGACATCTTTTGGGAGATATGCAAGATAGTTGATCTAAAGTCCTTAATATGACACCCAATATGAAATATTAAGGTTAGGACCCAACAAACTATTTTATAGCTTAGAAGAGGTATGTCGTAATCCAAGCTATAAAATATTTGAAGGTATGTGAATGACGATTCACCAATTTCCACCAAGGTAAACGAAATGTATTATTAGGTTTTAATTGGTTTTGAAAATCCTAGATCTTTTGAGATTCATTGAACTGTTCAATGGCATGTTTCAATCTCGAGTGTGCCCTTCAGGTTTTGTGACTGGGATGCCGAGGTTCACAAAACAAGGTGTGAAGTAACCATGCAAATTACTTGGTACCCTTAAGTGTTTACCCCTCAATCGATGTGTCGTTTAACCACACACGCTCCATCGATACTATGATAAACATTAAGTTGCCCTTTGCCTACCTTGTTAAACACGAATTAGTGTGCCGGTTAACCACACACGCTCCACTAACCGACTTAAACAAAGTGCAAAGTGTAATTTCATAGATTAGCACCTTATTCACATTTTCCTAAGTAACTAAGATTGGGTATTATTAAGAGTTTAGTTACTTAGTATTTCTCGTTTATACTTTTAATGAAGGGAGAATTAAAGTCCTATCAAACCCGTTCGGCTAACGACCCTCCACCAGTCAAGCAAGCGGTGGGTGAGAGTGGACACCCATTAAGTTGCCATTTTATAGGCAACAACCTTATACCCACCTTATAGACCGGCTTCGTGAATGAGGCGTACTAGCGGTAAGACTGACTTTACTCTTATACATATATATATATATATATATATATATATATATATATATATATATATATATATATATATATATATATATTATTAACTTATAATATTATAAAGTATAAGGGTTGAATTTTAACTCTTTAAAATTCTAAGGGCTAACTTGGAATTAAAGTATTCATAAGTGAAAACTTTTCAAATTCCAAAACTTGAGGGCAAGTTTTGAAACTCTTCAAAACTAATTAATTTCATAACTTATGTGTTTAAAGTTGTTTTAATCCAAAAACTCTTCAAGTTCCATAACTTGAGGACAAGTTATGGAAGACTTTAAACTAATAAAAAAATTAACTTTTCTTTATTTTATAACTTATGGAATTAATTAAGGTTACACTCGTTTTTTTTATTATTATTTAATGAAGAGACTCTTGGTCCTCCATAACTTGAGGAAAAGTTATGGAGTCATAAAACCATTTAATTAGAACTAGACTCTTCATTTTTGTAACCTTAGCCAACTTTTATGAGTTTTATGAAAGTTAAATGTGACTTTTCATATAACTTGAGGACAAGTTACAAAAACACATTTTAGAATCAACTCTTAGATTAATTTGGATTGAAAACAACTATTTCACTCAACTTTTCTATTAATCTAAGCAACTCATAAGAACAAGATAATTCAAATCAAACTTTTTCATGTAATTAGTCTAAACCTTAAACTAATACAAAACATGAATCTATTGACAATTATCTTTGAAATTGGACTAGCATGAAGATTACCACATCAAAAACAAGTTTATAAGTCCAAAAACATCTTAGGGTAATGTTCCTAGTCCAATTCCAGCCAAAAAGTCGAATTTATGCTGTCTGAGGGTTCCAACTCGGCGAGTGCACGAACCAACTCGGTGAGTTGGATGCATTTTGCCTTGGACTCGGCGAGTCCATTCATGGACTCAGCGAGTCTGCTGGGCAGACAGCACCAAAACTCGATTTTTCATCTCCTTTTGCAAGTATAACAAGTAAACAAGCATAGGCTCTGATACCACGGTTGGGTTTTGAGCATTCTAACACTCCTAAGTGTACATGCAACCCTAAACACCTTGGATCTATGTTTTCTCTATTATACATGCAAATAAGAACTTCAAAGGTATTATCCTAATCTAGCATATAAAACAATGAATATAACAAGATAGAATACATACCTCTTTCATGTAGAAAGTCTTCATGAAGCTTGAGTGCCAAGTGCCTGAAGTGTGACACCTCAAATGGTTCACACAACACCAAATACACTTGGAATAACTTGAGAGAATTCTACACTTCATGAAAATCGGCTAGCCCTCTCTAGAATGATACTAGTGGCCAATTTTGTCAAGAATAAGATCTTTATATAGTGTTACAATTAGGGTAAACCCTAATTGTCATGACTTTCCATTTCCTTGGATCCATGGGTTCAAATACACCATGGAGCATCCATGGACCATCCTATGGGTTTTAGCCCAACTTGATTATCCATGGAGCATTAGCCTACTATACAAGTATGGATGATTTACACAATCAACCCATATATTTAATTAGTCTTCTTTTGATCACTTAATTAATCCTAGATTAATTCTTGATCAATACTAATTAAATAATCTTATTATTCTTATTATTAATATACTAGAACTTATAATATATTAATAGCCATAAGTGTCTTATTTCTCTCATTATAGTCTATCCAAGTGCATGATGCCATGCAACCCAAATGGACCATGCCGGGTCGGGTCAAGTCTTACCAATTATAGTTATGGACTTAGACATTAATCCAACATTCTGCTTTGCAAACTCCAAATGTCCTAACTAATGAAGTATGTTGCAATATTTGATAAAAAGTAGAAAACACGATCGGGTTTGTTGAAAAGCACGATTCCATTTTTGCTTCAAATCCCCAAAACTATGTTTTTTAGCTTGAAGAAGTTGTGAGGGTAAAGCACGATCAAAATTACGATCATATAAGTAAAAATATATTCGTGTTTTTCATAAAACGTGTAATTCAGACGCAGGCTCCTCAGTTTTAGCAAATGTAACCCAACTTCTGACTTCCTCAAGTATTTTAGATCCATTAAGCTCCTATAATGCATTTAAAGCTACTCCCAAATCATTGTATCACCCGGAATATCTGGAAACGACATGAAAACTTTAATATTACATAAATTCTGACGAAATACATGAGCTGAACATTTTTAAACTAGTGCACATGAAAATGTGTAAAATATGATGTAAAATGCTAACAAAAACTACCATAAAAGATGCATAAAGTGGCATATATCAAAACTATTTTCATCCCACCAAGGGTCCTTTTAACAACGCACTGAAAGATTAACACAACCATAGAAAGAAAGAGCTACAACCTTTGAAGACTTTGTTTCCTGTTGGGAGGTTAGATGTTGATGAAGATGGAAAAAGATTCAAATGATAGCTTTTGTAGAAGTATCCACCAAGTAAGAGTAAACTATTTCAAGATTCTAGTCTTCACTTGTATTAAGTTGTTCTTAAGCCATTAAGAATTAAACCAAATGAGCCATATGGTGAAGCAACTTATTAACGTAATTTGACTATTAGTAAATATTATCAACACGTGTATTATAATTGAAGAATTATTATTTTATGTAAATAATATTTTAACAACTAAAGGAAGGTAAGAGAGAATAAGAAAAGATGTTAAGAAGCCTAGGGATTTTAACAACTTATTAACCAGAGTGCTTTAATCCTAAATTAGGTGATCACGCTAAAAAGAATTAAAATTTAACATTCATTAAAATGAAAACTAAAATAAATAAATATAATCACTAACAAAAAACCATGTTTAATGATTGATTACATGAAAAATACTAATCTTTGTGAGAACAAATGACCTGATACGTAGGGACAAGGTTTGAGAGCTCTTGTCGGAACTAGATGTTTGTCAAGGACTCTGAAATAGTCCTTTTTTTGGTCTTTTTTGTCTTGTACACAAACCCTAGAACCGGTTCATAAATAGGTCCTTCAGCTTCTGGGTGCACAGATTCAATCTTGACAAGAAAGTCTTCGGTTCCGAACAAGTGTGCTAGCTCATACTCGCATCGAAAAAATTCTGTGACATAGTCCTTGAGAAATTTTAAGGTTGCGTGGTAAGCACCCATGCTGATATCATCTTTTTGGAGACTTCGAAGATGAGCAACAATGGTTAGGACATCAATGTGTTTGATTGAGGGGAAGTCAGCATCAATGATGCTTGTTGGAACATGAAAGTGAACCTCTAGCAATCCTAAATATATATTCCGAAGTATTATGTTTCCAAAGGAAGATGTAATCCGGAACCTGTCCGGAGCTGGAGAAAAGAAGCGGAGAAGCATTTTGAAGAGTAACACATTCCAGAGCTAATCCTGAAGTCCGGAATGTGTAGTGATCTGGACCAAACCTTCATCTCCGGAATATGACTTGTACGGAATGAAGTATTTATGTCTTTAGTGCATTTATTACTTTTGTCTTGTATTTGATGTAACGTTTCATAGGACTTAGTCTAAAGTTACTTTAGGACAACCAGAATGTCAGACTTATGTCTTTTGTCCGGTCCTATGTAAACATCTAGGATAATTCATTGTAACATTCACTCCTTTAAATAGGAGCTTTCAATGCAAGTCAACCACGGATATTTCACTCACTTTTGGCATTTACTCATATCACATTAAAAACATTCTTCTTGTTGTTCATTTATTAACTTTACCTTGATCATTATCTACTTGTTCTCAATTAATGTCTTGATCATTTGTTGAACTGATCATCTAAGACTTGAGTGGTCTTTCCAGTCTTGACTTGAACATCCATTATTAAGCAGAACTTGATCTCAAGCATTAACTCAGGGTTCGATTTTTCAAACCGTGTCCCTATGCATAGATCTTGTTCTCTTAATTGGTATCAGAGCTTGAGTGGTTATCCTTTGAATCCAGAAGATCAGATTATAGTTGGTTTGAATTTACCTTGGTATTTCAACCATTTCTGTGTTAAGGATAAAAGTTCTTCTATATACCACTTAAGCTTGAAGATATCTTGACTTCAATGGCTGCTTCAAATCCTTAACAAATGATTTCAATGCAAATCGCAAATAGTGTGGGTGGCCCTACACGTGCCCCATTGCTAGTTGTGGAAGAATATGATCATTGGAAAGTTAGAATGGAAAGGATTTTACTAGCCAAAGAGAAAGGTGAACGAATAGAGAGATCCGCCAAAGAAGGTCCTCATGTTCCCATAAGAACAATTGTAAGAGATCCAGCTGCTCAGCTCATGCGAGAGGATGAAGCTCGTCCAACCCCTCTAACTACAGATGTTATTTAAAACCTGCATCTTGATCAAGTTGCCCTCTCAGAAATGGTGTTTGGTGTTCCTCCATCGCTCTTTGAGCACATGAAGCTATGCAAATCAACCAATGAGATTTGGGACACTCTTTAGGATCTGATTGAAGGTTCCGAAAATATGAAGGGCAAGCGCCTCACATCGGTTGTCAATGACTTTGACACCTTCACCACTACTCCAGACGAATCTTTAGCCTCAGTGTTAGGGTGCAAAGTCATGCTTGGATGTAATGTTTTAGGCTTTCCTCCTTGTATGTGTAAATGGGTTGAGTCTTTCCTATAAATAGGAAGTGAGTGACTCCCATTATAAAAGAGTCCATTTGGAGTGTTAGACTAGAGAGATAAATTGTATACAAACCCATTTGTATAATCTTTCTAGATCTAATAAGAGCTTACAAAGATTTATTTACTCCTTTTGTTCTTGAATTTGTATGATGAATCACTAGATCTTTCAAATTCCGCACATGCCATCATAATCAACACCACTACATTTGGTATCAGAGCGGGTGTTCTTGATTTTCATCGAGAATTGATCCTTGATGGCTATTTTGATTTGGTGATTCTTATTGTTCATTGATCTTCGTGTTTAGAGAGTGTTTTTGTGTTCTAGAAGTCGAATTTTTCTTTGATTTGGTCCATAATTCGACTTTCTCTCTCTAGAATACTTGTTTGTATCACTTTCTCTTTCTAGAAAACCCATTCAAAATCACTTTCTCTCTGTAGAATTCATTAAGTTTTTGTGATCATGGTGAGTTTGCCATATGATTCTTGGATTGTGATCATTAAAGATGTGAAATACAAAGTCAATGAAGATCAATTTTATGGGTTGTTGTTAAGCAAATTGATTTCATGGGGTAATTTGGTTTCTTATGGAGGTTTGAAGGATGATCATGGAAGCTTGGTATTTCAACCACTTTGTAAGATTGCTTGGTTGAATAAAATTGCCTTGTCCATATTAGTTCGTAGTAGAAATCAAAAAGAAGGAGAAGAAAGAGATTTGTTCAATAAGAAATACATTTCTCTAATTGAAAACCCGAATGATCTTCGTGCACTTAAGTTTGTTGAAGTTCTTGACAATGGAGTTCAATGTGATGTTCTTGATGTTCAAGAAAAAGGAGTTCAAGTTGATTTTCATGATGAAAAAGTTTTTTGCTCGATTGGAGTTCAAACCGATGATATTTTGTGTTCTTGGGATTCGTTTGAAGGAATGATTCCTTATCGGAAGCCGGTGATTCATGAAATTCACAAATATCAAACTCCAAAAGATTTGATTCAAACTCAAAATATTCATGTTGTTGAAAGTGGGTTTGTTCATGAAGTCAAGTCTTCAAGATGCAAAATGATGAGAAAGAAAAAGAAGAAGAAGACGAATCGGAAGAATATGTGGGTTTACTCACAAAAATCGTCATATGTTGTGAAGCCAAAATCCGTGAAGCAAATTTAGGTTCCAAAGCAACAATCTCCAAGTGTTGAATTGAATTTGAAGTCAAAACCCAATTGTGTTGGTGGTTATTTTGAAGATGTTCTTGCTTTGATGAAGAACACGAAGAACACGAAGAACAAGTTGTACATCTCGCATGGTGGGTGGTACAATGTTCGATTTGGAGATTTTCTCATTCCGACAAAAGAACCAATATTTTCCAAAATTGATTCGTTTGTTGAAAATGGATCTCGATTCGTCAAAAAGGTATCACAAATTCTCAAATGGATTCCAAAACGTTCATGATTTCGATTCGTGGTTTACGTTTTTCAAATTTTGATCGATTTGCCTCATTGGATCAAATCCGTTTTAACCCCTTTGATTGATGCAATTAAATTTTTTTTAGATCAAATCACAAAATCAAAATCGTATTCTAATACATGATTTGAGCTTATTCTTCATGTAATCAAATTTGTGAGCCCCAAGTCAAGTGAAATATCACTATTCATTGTTTACCCATTTAATTGGGTCCAACATAAATTCGAATCACTGTTCATTCCATAAGCCCGATCCATGATTTTGATTCGATATAATCATTCACAATCTAGTCCATCAAACAATTGATTCACTCACAGATCTTAGTTATGCATAATACGCATAAAGAAGTTGTACAATCTTGACTTTCTTCAAAATTGGAGCTCTCGCTGTGAATCTATCACTGTGAATCGAACATATGATATTGTTCCAAAAGGTCGATTATTGAATGTAGTTTGAAGTTGATTGGTGATTTCACTCCTCGATTTTAGTCTTTCACTGATTTTTATCATATATTGGAATCGAAGTTCGATCATGAAGAACCGTTGGAATATTTTTTTATTTCGATTATTTGTTTAATTTCGAAGGGCGAACGTTGTTTGATTTCGATTGGGAAAGTTTTTTTAAAAAGGCGAAAGCTAAGAGTCGATAGTTAAAGCTTGAGTTGATTCTGATTTCGAATCATGTCACATTCGAAATTGATTTGGGTTACTAATCGACCAACTTGGAGAAATCGATTGATAAACGGAATCGATTTTCGGGTTAGATTTCGAATGTTTATATTTGGTTTGTGTTGTCGATAGCTTGATTTTAAATTTCGAATGGTTGAAGTTTATTGGATTGGAGATTTGAAATTGATTAGTAACGAATATTTGGAATCATGATTTGGACTGAGAAATGGATTTGATTTTGGGGCTAAAGAACGAATCTTGGATTTCAAGATGTTGATTTGATGTTGAATGAAAAGCGAAGAACGAAGAGTAAACATTCAAATGGTTACAGGTCGAATGGTATCGAGTTCTTGTGTCGTTGTCTAAATTCAAAGTTTGGTTTATTGGATGCTTGATGAAAAGCGAAGGTTGATGTTCACTTGAAATCGAATTCGATTTAGGGAGTATGTACAATCAAAGTTTCGTTTTTGATTGTTGATTTTGAGGTTTGTTCATGAGGTATTGATGGAAGAACAAGAACGAAGCCATGGATTTATCGTTAAAAAATTTTGATGTCGATGGACTGGAAAATGAATTGATTATGTTTGAGGAAGATTTCGAACGAATGGTCACAGATTGTGGTTATTAGAGTCGATATCTCAAAGTCGATTTTGGTTGCTTAAAAACGAAGCCCTGTTGGTCGATAAAAACGAAGCCTTGGTTAGTTGATCGATTCGAAGGGTACATGCTTGGGAAGATCAGTAAGAAACGAAGGATCTATCGCAAAAAGAGAAGGGTAATAGATGATTAAAAAAAAACGAAGACTGGGTTTCTGTAGTTTGGGATTTTGATTTGGAGCTTGATTGTGAATGAATATGAAGGGGTGTTTGTGATTTAGATTCGAAGGGGTTTAACGTTGAATATTCGAAGGGTATATTCTGAATTTTGGAAGGGGGTATTTTGGAAATTTATACGAAGACTTTTACTGTTCATTACTGTTCATTAATGAGTCTTGGTATGCTTCGTGCTTCGAGTGAATTGAGCAAATGAGAATGTTTCGAAAACGGCCCCTACAGTTTTCACCCAAATTCGAAAAAGGACTATTTTTTGTTGAAAATTGAAGATTGTGCATTTCAAGCCCCTGCAGTTTGTGCAAATTGATGCTTTCTACCCAGCTTTGGAAAAGGAGGAGAGTTTTGCATATTTGGCTGTTTTGGGCGCAACGGGTCCCTGCAAGTTTCAAAAAGTGATAATATCTACCCGGATTTTGAAAAATCTTGCAACTTTCACTTAAAAAGTCAAAAAATTTCATAATTTGGAAATTTTTTTGTGGCTTTTTCGTGATTGTTTTTCCGTGTAAGATTTTTGGTGATTCATTTTTGGTACATATCAAGGGGGAGTATCGTGAAGACTATTCCTCGGGCGCTTCTCATCCTTAATGGGTTTTATAATCATTTTTTTTATTATAAAAAGGGGAGAAATGATGGGTATTCGAAGCTTCTCGGGTTTGTCGAATATTCATTTGCGGATTTGAAGACCGGTGTTACTTCGAGGGGGAGTTTGGTCTTGATCCCGCTAGCTCGTTGGAGACTAAAGCCGGACATCCAATCCTAACTTTGAGGGGGAGAATGTTAGGGTGCAAAGTCATGCTTGGATGTAATGTTTTAGGCTTTCCTTTTTGTATGTGTAAATGGGTTGAGTCTTTCCTATAAATAGGAAGTGAGTGACTCCCATTATAAAAGACTCCATTTGGAGTGTTAGACTAGAGAGAGAAATTGTATACAAACCCATTCGTATAATCTTTCTAGATCTAATAAGAGCTTACAAAGATTTATTTACTCCTTGTGTTCTTGAATTTGTATGATGAATCACTAGATATTTCTAATTCCGCACATGCCATCATAATTAACACCACTACACTCAGCCTCTAACCGATATCGAAGCATTATCAATAACATGACTGCTCATGGGATTGTTCAAACTCCTCTCGAGTACAATCTCAAGCTCATTAACAGCCTTGGTAAAGGATGGGGAAATGTAAAATCCTGTCGTCAAAGCAAAGGTTCTTTAAAAAAAATTTAAACTCTATCAACTTTTTGATGAGCTTCAAGGACATGAATCAAACGTTGCTCGAACCATAAGGAAACTTTCCGGAGGACCACTTGCTCTATTCAGTTATTTTGAATCAACCATTCCGAATCCACCTACTCCAGAACCTTACAAAACCACTGTTCCGTTAACTCAGTCATCCTTAACCCCCTTACCCACACACATCTATCTTGACGATGATTCCGAAACCTTGGATTCCGAACTCCGTTTCCAACAAGAGTTTTCCTTGCTCTCAATGAGATACAAACGTCCTTTCAATCCCTCTTACAAACCATACCAAAACATATTCAGTGCTCCTCACCAAACTCATCCTCAACCATATTCCGCTTCGGAACCAAAACAAACCTCCGAAAATCCTCATTCATATAAGCCCAACCTCACTAAACCAAACTCCGCTCCAGAATCTTCCTAAAATTCCAAATCAGACAAACCAAAGATCTTGTGTCATAAATGTGGTCATGTAAACCACATTGCCAATGATTGTCTAGATGATGCTCCACAAAAACCAAAAGTTAAAGACTCAGCTCACTATGTTCCATGAGCATAAGAAATAGCTGAAAGCGAGAAGGCATTTGTTACTACGGTTTCAAGAGATGTCGAAGGATATTGGTCATCCGGAGATGATGAAGATTTAGTAACTCGAAGAAACATGTGTTTGATGCAAGACAAACAGTTAAATGTGATGAAGTTTATTGGTCTTCTTGGTCCGAAGATGAATAGGATTTTGCTGAACCTCACTACTGCTACATGACTACTAACGATCCACCAGGTCGAAGCATCGTTCAGCAGGTAAAATCCATGATCTATGATAACAATTTAGATTTGACTTTATGTGAACCTTATTTGACCCAAATCCAAATAGATGTGAACATCATCTATAAAGCCAATGAGTCTGCCATTGAAACCAGTGAGAAGAAGGACTGTGAACTAAGTCGTCTTAGATTATGTTTTGAGGATATGAAATTGAAAACCGAGTCTCTAGAACACGAACTTGTAATGTCAAACGATGAATGTATCCTTTGAAAGATAAATGTGAAATCACTTATTCTGAACGAAACATTTTGATTCTGATAACTAACGTCTCAATGCTAAAATATATGCTTTGCATAACTCTATAGACATACTTGAAGCTGACATTCGGATGACTCATCATTTTCTTCATCCATGGTCCAAAGCTCCTGGTCTCGGAAGCGAGTTTCCGAAACTAGTTGTTAGTCCCCTAGAGGAATTGCAAGATTTTACATTCATGGGAGAAGTTCCGAACATCAAACATTCAGACATCCCTGTTTCTCCCTTATCACCCCTTCCAGGGGATAAAAGACCTTTTGAGTCCCTAATTCCTGAGTTTCAACCTATTGTTGTTAAATGTCTTGATTCCACACCTCTTCCGCCTCTGATAAACCTGGACCTGAATTGGACCATGGAATATCATTATAGTCTTCCAAATTGTGTAGACAATGTTCCTAATAGTAATCACGTAAACAACTATGTGATTGAGGAAGTTATTCCAGAAACAACTGAAATCAATGCTTCGGAATTTGTATTGGCATTTTTAGATGATAAAGTAGAAGTCTCAAGCCATGTGTTTACTCTTGAGCTTATAAATCCATACAAAGGACAAACCTCTAGATCCTCTCCTCATCCTAAGAGAAAACTAATGTTGAATAAGAAAGATGTTGTAGATCCCAAGGTAGAAGCTAGAAATGCCTACAAAAAGGAAGTCAAGACTAGACAAAACTCCAGGTTTCTTGCTAACTCTAAACCAAATTCATCCCGGAATTCTAGTGTCTCTACTCACAGTCAAAATTCTTTTGTTCCCATTAGGATCCTAAAAAGACCTTCCGAACCCCTTGTTCATTCAGAACATAAGAAAGTCGTTAGCTCAAATTCTCCTCAAGCTCATGTTAATGTCAATGTCAAAACCATCCGAAATACTTCACCGGCACCTCAAAATGTTTCATCTGTCTTTATTGCAAAATCTGATGGCACAATTTTTAAACCCAGAATTTCAAGAAACAATGTGTCATCAAACAAATCCACAAGTACAAAAACCATTGTTTCAAAATCTTCAAACAAAAATCTTGTGTGGAAAATCAAAACATCTTTCAACAAAACAACAATCCCGGAGATAACTAAAATGGTCAATACTTCGGAGACCAAAGGTCCGAAGAAGTTAGCTCCGCACTCATTGGTAGCTGAATATGACTACTGGATTGATGAAAAGACTTTAGCATTCTGCCTGTTTCCAAAGCACTCCAGTAACATCACCCAGAAACACAAAGTTGTTCCCAAGTCACAACCAAAGTCCAAAGCCCATGCCTACGTCACGAAGTCTAACTTGGAGCCTAAAAAATCCATTGCTCGCTAATTTTGCATGCACTTTGTGCTTCGGAGCAAGAAACAATATGGTATATTGACAGTGCTTGCTCCATGCACATGACGAGGCAAAAGGATTTTCCGTGAGATTTAAAGCTTTCTCCAAATACTGGTTACGTGACATATGACAACAACTCTAATTCTCAAATTCGTGGTTATGGAACTCTGACCAATGGAAACTTCTCTATTTCACATGTGGCTTATGTAGCTGATTTGAAACATAATTTGATAAGTGTTGCTCAGCTCACTGACTCAAGTCGACGTGTGGAATCTTGCAAAAAGTATAGCTATGTGATGACTGAAGACCGAAAATAATGTTTGATAAAGTCACTTTGCAACAAGAACATGTACCCGCTTGACATCAACATGATTACTGGCAAACCGCAACTATGCCTTCTCTCCAAATGCTCGCTCATCTGAACTTTCAGTACATGAATGATCTAGTATCTAACGAAATGGTAAGAGGTTTATCTCTTCTCAAGTTCGAAAATGATCATTTATGTGTTGCGTGTGAGTGTGGTAAGCAATCTAAGAATGGTCATCATGTTATCATAGAAAAGTCTATCTAGGAACCATTGGGACTTCTACACATTGATCTCTGTGGACCATCCACTGTAGAAAGTCTTCATCATAAGAAATACATTCCTGTGATTGTTGATGACTTTACAAGGTTCACCTGGGTTTTCTTACTAAGGCTGAAAACCGAAACAGCCTCTGAGCTCATTAATTTTATCAAAGGAATAGAATTTCTTATCAAACTCCTCGTCCGAAGAATCCATAGTGATAATGGTTCGGAATTTGTCAATTCCACCAGTGACAAATTTCTCATAGAAAAAGGAATCGATCACAACTTCTCAGCTCCTTACACTCCACAACAAAATGGTTAGTTGAAAGACGCAATAGAACACTTGTTGATGCCACTCGATCAATGATGAACTATTCAAACTTACCACTCTATCTTTCGGCTGAAGCTGTATACATTGCTTGCTTCATTCAAAATCGAAGTATCATCAATCGACGTCTCAACATGACACCATACGAAGCAATGAATGGTTGAAAGCCAACAATCTCATTCTTACATGTCTTCGAATGTAGATGCTTCATCAAAAATAACCATGATCAGCTTACAAAGTTCCAACCTAAAGCTGATGAAGGCATCTTTCTAGGGTACTCCTCCAAATCAAAGGCTTACAGAGTTCTCAACCGAAGAACTCGTGTTTTGGAAGAAAGTTTTGATATTACCTATGATGACAACTTTTTTCGGAATTCTAGCGCCACTCACGTCACAACTTACATCGTCGAGTCTGATGCTCCTCCGCCAGGATTTCTGAACCCTCAAACAATTCTTGAGGATGATTTTGAAACCCTCTTTGGCCCTTCCGAAACCGCTCTTGATTCGGAATCTCGATCAACCTTCTCAGGTTGGGGGAGAATAATGTTAATCCTTCTATTGAATCAAATGTGGATGGCTTCCAAGATGCAGCTGCCGATTTTGATGACTCTAATCCCCTCAACATTGATGAAAACGAAAATTTCCTTGAGTTCCCTTCTGATGATGATGTCAACCTCTCCGGTTCAAAAGTTCAAGGGGAGAATCATCCCAATATTCAAATCATTCAGGGGAAGCAAATCAATTCCACTGTTGATGTAGGATCTTCGGCTGCACAAGAACTCCCTCGATTGGATGTTTGGACAAAGGATCATCCTCCGAACCAAGTGATAGGCAATATGAATGTTGGTGTACAAACTCGCTCAGCTACCAACATCCAAAATGAATGTCATTTTTCAGCATTCATATCCATGGTTGAACCCAAATCCATCAATGAAGCATTAGAGCATGTTGATCGGATTATAGCCATGCAAGAAGAACTAGCAAAATTTAACGTAAATGAAGTCTGGACTCTTGTACCTCCTCCTCAACATCACCCTATTATCGGTACAAGATGGGTGTTTCGCAACAAGCTAGACGATGCAGTAGTTATCATCCGAAATAAGGCAAGATTGGTAGCTAAAGGTTTTACTCAAATTGAAGGTCTTGACTACAACGAGACTTTCGCTCCTATTGCATGACTTGAAGCTATCAGAATCTTTCTTGCTTATGTTGCCCACAAAGGATTCAAAGTTTACCAAATGGATGTTAAGAATGCCTTTCTTAATGGTGAACTTGACACTGAAGTATACCTTCAACAGCCCCCCGGATTTGTTAATCTTTCCTTTCCAAACTACTGTTACAAACTCCGAAAAGCTGTATACAGACTCAAACAAGCTCCTCGGGCTTGGTACGAGACACTCACCGATTTTCTTAAACGCTCAGGTTTTCAAAGATGTATACTTGATCCTACTCTATCTGGAAGATCAAATGCAAAGCATCTCATGCTGATACAAATTTACGTGGACGACATCATTTTTGGATCCACAGATTCATCTATGGTTGCTGATTTTGCCAAACTTATGGTAAGTCGATTCCAAATGAGCATGAATCGAGAATTAAGCTTCTTTCATGGCCTTCAAGTCAAACAGACCAATAAAGGTATTTTCATTTACCAAGAGAAGTATATTTCTGAACTTCTCAATAAATACTCAATGGACACTTGTGCCTCAGCAAAGGTACCCATGGGCTTCGGACACAAAATCTTTGCCGACCCTTCGGGTGTTTCCGTTGATGAAAAGAAGTATTCTGGAATGATTGGATCCTTACTTTACCTCACCGCAAGTCGCCCGAACATTATGTTCTCAACATGCTTAAGTGCCATAATTCAAGCCAATCTGAAGATGTCTCTGATGGGTTTTGGCAATAAGAACATCCTATGTGCTCATACAAACCCTAATGCTTGGATCTAGGTTTCTCTATTGTACATGCAAGTTATCCAAGACTATAAACCCTAGATCTACCATATGATAATCAATATAACATATAATTAGGGTTTAGATCATACCTTGATTGTTATGTAGCAATAACAATCTCAAATCCTTCTTGTATTGACTATAGAAAGCTTAGAGTCACAAATGTCACTCCTCTAATGGTTCACAAACACCAAGAGCAAGAAGATGAAGAAGAGAAGAGAAGGAGGCTGCCCAAAGCATGTGGAAACCCTAGAAGGAAGCTTGTCCACGTTTTTGGGGCATAAGGGCTCTTTAAATAGTGAGGCTATTAGGGTTATCTAACAAGGAAACCCTAATTTGGATGCTTAAGCCCTAAGCAACCCATGGACTCCTTTCCTTAAAGGCCTTGGACGATTTCTAATGGGTTTCCCCATAGAATTCGTCCAACCTTATAATATAAGGCAATCCATGGCCCAATTGCAATTATCTTATAGTTACAATTCCAGTCCCTTAAGTCTAATTAATCTCTTTTAGTCACAAAACTTAATTCTTATTAATTCTTGACTAATATTAATTAAACAATATGATTTCTCCTTTAATATATTATTCTCATAATATATTAATAAATCATATTTAATCCTTTCTCTCCATTATTCATCCTATCAAGTTGCTTTGGTGAAGGCAACCCAAAAGGACCATGCACCATCGGGTCAAGTACATACCAAAATAGTTATGGACTTAGACCCTAATCCAACAGTCTCCCACTTGGATAAGTCTAATAACTATTATGCGTATGACTTCAGATCCTGATCTACAATCGTAGCTTTCCAAAGCCGCTGTCAACTCTGATCCTCTCAAATACACGTGTCCTTTAGATATGGGATCATATATTCCTCCATTCTAGATATCGTATGAGACATGATTTCTAATCATTCTCTCTGTACTATTTCTCGACTTTCGATTTATGACGACTGACTAATTGAACAAATCAAATTAGCCCTAGCCCGGCCGAGCATTTACGTTTGTCGTCACTAAATCATCGAGGGGCCCAAAGATATCGCTTTTATCCTACTTTGGATAAAATGAACGGATAAACTTTGATTCAATGCTCGCTTACACTTACTTACCGAATCACACACAACAATATGTTTTATGACACCATGTTACTGGTGCGTTTACATATTATCAATGTGTAACCGATTTGCAAGATACGACTCACACATCTCGGTTTCAAGAATATCCGATTTTATCGTCTCACCAATCACTCGTGATACAATTCATGGAGTGATCCAAGTGAGCGTGGGTTTAATCCAATGCTCAAATCATATTCATAAGCACTCATGAACATTGCAACCAACATTTACTTATGTCTAATACTCTTTAGACAATCTACACACCAATTCACGACAGTCTTTATTCATACCTACTTCCAACATATGAACGACTGTGGCCCGTTCCAATAATTTGACTGTTCTTAACCAATTAAATTATTCAGGAAGTCAAAACATGCAAAGTAAAACACAAGAATAATACTAATCCCATATGGCCTCAAACCTTTGAGCATAAATAAAACACCTTTTATTTATCACCATATCGATTACTCATTATTTGTTGTTTCGGGTAATCAACTTTTTACTTGAATTATTACAACTCTTGTCCCATGATCTTAGCATGCACACAATGTCTACCTATGGTTCTTACTTTGTGAAATAGATCAAATGAACAAATTTCCAATCATACTCATTTCACAACTCCTAATCCTTTTCCATAAATAATATCAAATTCTTTCCATTTATGGAATATGCTAGATTCTAACATTTTATGCAATGATCCTTTCGCAATGCCATAGCACAAAAGACACAATGACTATCGCCAATGATATTACAAAGTCCTTTATCAGAGATTGTTACAATACAATTCCTTAGATATGATGTCTCTCACTCAAAGCACATTCCTTTGAACATCCTTTTGCATAAAAGTTTCTACTCTAGACATAGATTTTCAATATTCAATTCCCAATATGGACACGTTTCCATATTTACCATATGACAACTCATTCTCAATAGAATCTTATATATTCATAATATTGTCGATATGCTTCATCCAATACTATACTTCCAACTACTCACAAGCGACCAATCCTCGGCGAACTTTGGATTGTCCTTTGATAGTTGTTTAATTATCTTAGTCAAAACCGATTCTTGTCCTTTTTCCCTCTAAATACGCTAGACATTTGGAAAATTTTAGAATGGTCAAATACTAAAGCATTTTCAATCGATCCTATACCCGAAGCGTATGGGACACGATGCACAATGTCTTACATAAAGATTTGATACTTTATCAATCTTCTACCGTAATATTTTATGTGCTATGTTCTCAAAATTCGAACTATGAAGAGGAATGTCGTAATCATAATTGAAATTTGAGAACACACTATGTTTCCTTGACTAAATTATTAACATTCCACAACCTAAGCCTTTATATTTGAAATGAAGCATAATATTCTCTCCCTTAAGTATAGCAAAACAACTTTTCAACTATTGCGACTTTGCAAAGTATAACTCTTGTTTTCTATATTAATATTGCTAACATGCAATACTTTCCATAATACTCATACAATCATAACATTTATGCTCCCACTATCATGATGATTATTATAAACATAACACTTATGCTCCCACTAGCTTTGACATGTATTCAGAAACCAGCTTAACTTTCAGAGAAACAATACTTATTGAATTTCTTAAGTTCATGTTTCTAATACCTAATGCTTTGATAATCCTTTATCTAAGCTTATACACCTTTCCCTTAGATAGCTCATATGTGTGTCTAAACACTTCAGACTAATTGCCAAATCTCACAATTCGAATCATGGAAAGGGATACTGTAACCATAATCGAATTCGAGAATTCAATTTCACAATCACTATCTTCTTAAAATCTCTCTTAGTGAAAGTATTTCCTCACAGTCATTCTTATGAAGGAGGGAATCTTATGACACTTAGATTTTAATAGTGTATGTGTTCCTATCCATGTGAATTTGTCAAAACCAAGGTTTACGACAAATTCAAACTCATATGGACCGAACTTTCTTAATCTTGCTTTCTTACCTTATGGTAGCACAGTTGCCCACCATGTTTTCCAAGTAGTTAAGCAGCTCACCTTTTCCTATTAATGTACTTGTCATTGACCAAGATGCCTATCTTTTATACATTCAAATGAGAACTCATAAAACTCACATGCATAATTAACTCAATTAGAATGGCATAGAAACAAAATAGTGTCAATACGATAGGTTGTAAACCTCAACTCGTGTGCTAGTGATGATCGATAAGGTTTATTTTGATTTGTTCTTGAAACCTTTCAAGACCATTAAGACTCCCACTGACTCCTTGACATATAAGATTCTCTTGTCAATAAACATTTCTTGACAAACAAATATTCAAGAGTTAGTGTTGTTTTTATCAAAACACTTCATAAATTGGTCCTAGTTGGTCTTTGTCTTATCCAAGACATCACAACTTTCCACATTTGATGAATGTTATAAACCTTCTTAATACTTATTACTGAATTTCACAATCTTAACTCTAAGACTTGTTTCGGAACGAAGTTTGATTGACTTCTTTATTTAACCATTTCTTTAATTCTTGATTCCTCTGCTTAGACATACAATTGTACTAAGACTCACTTAGAGGATCAATTGAGATATGGTTCTTAATCATTAAGACTCATCATAAAACATAATAAAAGGTACTCTCCCTTCTTCTTAGAATGGAGAAACTTTTATCTTTCTGCTTACTTGATTCTTCTTATTCGTTCTGCTATTGATTTAAACTTTTTCAATTAATTCAGAATTACACTTAATCTTATAAGTATAATCATATTTAGTAAACCTTTAGTAAATCATGATGAATATCTTTATTACTCTTATGGTGTACTTGATCCACACGCAACTTTGTGTGCTCGATCTCCTAGTCCTTCAGTTGACACTTTGTCAATGAATTAGTCTAATTTCCAAATATGAAATTTCTCATTCATCGTGCAACCAAGTTGCATGATTCCAAGTTTCTGTCCAATTGAAACTTGGGCGATGAGAAACTCTCCCTATTTGGTAAATTCTCGACATTTCCACAAACAACATAATTAAGAATCAAATCCATTATTGTTAATATTAGAAACCTTCAACCATCAATTTTCATGCATGCCATTGCAAGGATAAATAAATAATATAAAATCAAAATTTATTTTATTACGAAAAAAATTTGTGCTTACAATTCAATTCATTGCAAAACTATGCTAATACATCTTTCTTAGCAATCTAATTTTAACTCTAAGTAGTAGATCAATAATCTAATCTTCAAGTAATGCGATCGAAATCCATTTCTTCACGGTTAGATTCTGCTCACTTCTTCCCTTAAGCTTCCTCTCTTTTCTTCGATCCTACCAAACATCAATTGTAATCTTATCACATTATGTATTAAGAATCTAGAATAGGAGCTTAAAAGAGTTAGTCAATGGATTTTACCTAAAGCAGAGCCATACGTTTTGACTCTCCCATCTCTTAGATCTCTTAGGTAAATAGGGCAACTTCGCCTTTAATGCCCCTTCTCTTGGCAATAAAAGCAAATTGACTCTTTTGGAACAGGACATGGAACTACTTCTGACATCGCCTTTCTCTTATGATCAACCATGTTGATCATAGCATGTCTTTCGTTGCCATTGTCTATATCTATAGAGGTCTTGAAGGCAGATTCACCAATCAACTTTGCTTTTCTATTGCGCCAAACCATTGCTGATTCAGCAACAATAAGCATATAGGTGAGATCTATAAGGGTCACGTCGCAGTTCATCATATAGTACTCTCTTATGAACTCATTATATGAGTTAGGAAGTGACTGAAGAACCCAGTCAATAGCCATCTCCTCACAGACAACAGATCCCAAGATTCTTAACCTATCAATGTGTGACTTCATCCCTAGGACGTGTGCGCACACCGAATTTCCTTCTTTATGTTTACTTTCCAAAAGGGCTTGAGTGAGCTTGAACTTTTCAAGCCTTCGAACTTGTGGGTTTGGGAGAATAATTGGAGGAGGTGGAGGAAGAGAAGCATGATCTCTTGTTCCTAGATCGAATCGTGGAATATCATCTTCATGCGGAATGCTTGTTCCACGGGATTTGGGAAGACCATAGTTGTCATACTTTGACATCTACAAAACGGGAGAAAACGAATTCAAGTTAGTTGATTGATTGAGTCCTTAATAAATCACCGAAATGAGATATTAAGGATAGGACCCAACACAATACGCTACAAACTAGAAAAGGGAAGCCGTAATCTAGTTGCAGAATATTTGAAGGTAAGTGAATGACGATTCACTAATTTCCACCATTAATAACGAAAAAAGAAATTTAAGTTTTAAGTCTATGAAAACTCCTAGATCCTTTTGAGATTCATTGAACATTTTAATGGCATGTTTAAATCTCGATATGCCCCTCTTGTTTGTGACTGAGATGTCGAGGATCACAAAGCAGGTGTGAATAACCATGCAAACTTACATGGTGCCCTCACATGTTACAGTCACCTATTCAATGTGTCGGTAAACCACACACGCTCCACCGAACTATGACAAACATTGAGTCACCCTTTGCTACCTTTGCTTAGAACCATTTAGTGTGTCAGTTAACCACACACACTCCACTAACGTCTTCGCAAGGGCACAAAGTGTAATTTCATGGAATTGCATCAATTCACTTTTTCCTTAGTAACTAAGATTGGGAATTTGTAAAATATTCAGTTACTTTTGTACTTCATTATACTTATAATGGAAGGTTTTTTCATATCCTACCCATTCGGCTAACGACCCTCCACTAGTCAAGAGTGCGGTGGGTAAGAGTGGATACCCATTCAATCGTCATTTTATAGGCAATTTCCTTAAACACCCCTTATAGACCACCTTCGTGAATGAGGCCTACTAACGGTAAGACTGACTTTTACTCATACATACATATATATATATATATATATATATATATATATATATATATGTATATGTATATATATATAATATATATATATATATATATATATATATATATATATATATATATATATATATAATGTTAGACTTTTAATGTCATATATAGTATAGGGTGTGTTTTACACTTTTAAAATACTAGGAGGTCAAATTTAACAATTATACTTTTAATTGAATTAAATTGTAAACCTAAACTTTTATGGATTTATTAAACCTCTTTTAATTATACACCTTAATTAATTAATAAAACCATAAGGGTGTGATTTGAAATTTTCAAAACAATACTAGGGTTTTAGAATTTATCATTCCTAAATTAAACCTTTTAATCAACTTTTAAATTCCAAAACTTGAGGGCAAGTTTTGAAACCTTTTCAAAACATTAGGGTTTCAACTATTAAATTTCAAAACTAAACTTTTGAGTTTAAATTTAACCTATAAAACCTAAAAGGGAAAAATTGTAACTTTTCATAACACAAAGATCAAATAACAAATAATATAAATTAAACAATTAATTTCATTATTATCTATATTTGACCTAATTTCAGTTTCTTGCAAAATAAGTTACCCAATTAATACAAATAATCAAACTTTATCATATAAGGATGTTATTATCTAATCAATTGTTAATTATCTTTTGTTTAATCAAGGATATACTCATAAATATGATTAAAATCAGATTTTAATGACCTAAAACAGATAAGTCAATTATCCATGAGAAAAACAGCAAGAAATCCCGAAATCCCCTCTTTCTGACGCTTGAACTCGCCGAGTACCCATATAGACTCGCTGAGTAGGGGTTTACTCGCCGATTCCACAATGGGACTCACCGAGTTCATCAGGCATTTTGGCCAAAAATCGATTTTGCAACTTGAATAAACACATAATGCATCAATACAATAGAAACCAATCAAGGCTCTGATACCACTGATGGGTTTTGGCAATAAGAACATCCTATGTACTCATACAAACCCTAATGCTTGGATCTAGGTTTCTCAATTGTACATTCAAGTTATCCAAGACTATAAACCCTAGATCTAGCATATGATAATCAATATAACATATAATTAGGGTTTAGATCATACCTTGATTGTTATGTAGCAATAACAATCTCAAATCCTTCTTGTATTGACTTTAGAAAGTTTAGAGTCACAAATGTCACTCCTCTAATGGTTCACAAACACCAAGAGCAAGAGGATGAAGAAGAGAAGAGAAGGAGGCTGCCCAAAACATGTGGAAACCCTAGAAGGAAGCTTGTCCACGTTTTTGGGGCATAAGGGCTCTTTAAATAGTGAGGCTATTAGGGTTATCGAACAAGGAAACCCTAATTTGGATGCTTAAGCCCTAAGCAACCCATGGACTCCTTTCCTTAAAGGCCTTGGACGATTTCTAATGGGTTTTCCCATAGAATTCGTCCAACCTTATAATATAAGGCAATCCATGGCCCAATTGCAATTATCTTATAATTACAATTCCAGTCCCTTAAGTCTAATTAATCTCTTTTAGTCACAAAAGTTAATTCTTATTAATTCTTGACTAATATTAATTAAACAATATGATTTCTCCTTTAATATATTATTCTCATAATATATTAATAAATCATATTTAATCATTTCTCTCCATTATTCATCCTATCAAGTTGCTTTGGTGAAGGCAACCCAAAAGGACCATGCACCATCAGGTCAAGTACATACCAAAATAGTTATGCACTTAGACACTAATCCAACAGTCTCATCTTTTGGCTGTGAAACAGATATTCCGGTATCTTAAAGGCACAAAGAACCTCGGAATCTGGTATCCAGCAAATGAAAGTTTCCTTCTGCAAGCCTACTCGGTTTCAAACTATGGTGGTCTTCAACTCGATAGGAAAAGTACATCAGGAGGATGTCAATTCCTAGGTGGTCGATTAGTCAGCCGGTCATCCAAGAAACAGAACTACATTGTTGTCTCCACAGCTGAAGTTGAATACATTGCTGCTGCCAGGTGTACTTCTCAAATTCTTCGGATGAAATCTCAAATCTTGGATTATGGTTACCGATTTCAACGCATTCTTATCTACTGTGACTCTTAAAGTGCCACTGCAATCTCTCACAATCCAATTCAGCACTCCATGACGAAGCACATTGACATCCGGTACCATTTTATTAAAGATCATGTTCTAAATGGCAATATCGAACTTATTTTTGTTCCATTTTACGATGAAATTGCTGATGTCTTTACTAAGGCATTAGACGAAACCAAATTTAATGGTTTTTTGAACAAAATGGGTATGATGATGCCTAATCCTCAATTCTTTCAGGAGACATGTTCTCTTTGATAGAAGAAATCAGAAGAAAAATATGCTCCGAACTCAATTATTTTTGCTTCGGAACTATTTTCCCTCTGACTACATTGGATCATTTTACTTGTCTTTATTACTAATTATCCCTTGACTTTTAAGCCCTACAGTTCACTCTCCTCATCACGATTATCAAGATCAACCATCATCTGAATCTCTATTTCAGAACCCACTCAATAAAGGAATTCCGGAAAATCCACTCCAGAACGGAATTTTCAAATTTGCTCCGGAATTTCAAATTTGCTCCAGAATTTCAAAAGTGCTCCGGAATTTTCAAAAGTGCTCTGGAATTTTCAAATTTGCTTCGGAATTTCAAAAGTGCTCCGTAACTTTCAAAAGTGCTCCGAAATTTTCAAATTTGCTCCGGAATTTCAAAATTTGCTCCGGAATTTTCAAAAGTGCTCCCGAATTTTTAAAATTTGCTCCGGAATTTCAAAATTTGCTCCAGAAGCTCCTTTTCATCATATATGTTCCGAAACATAACTTTAACCCTCCGGATCATGCATTGTCTGGAATCATTCATTTGTAATTCCAAAAGGTAATAAGGCGAAACTTTTTTCTCAACAGTTACTTTTCAGGAAGATCCTTATCCAATTTTTCTTGATTTGTGTGACACGATTGCATGCCCTCTAAACTAGAAACGAATTGATGGTTAAATTCTCCTCTTTTAGCCCAATTGCCTTGCCCTTTCACCAACATGTCTAATCTCACAACCAAACATTAAATGCGACCCGATGGATCTCGGACCCTCATCATTACCTTTTTTTCGACCCGAATCTTTCCCTACTTATAAATACTCTTTCGCATTCACTTTTACATCTTTACGCTCTCTTAACTCTCAAACTTCCAAACAACCCTCATTGTTCTTCATGTTCTTCAAGCTTCCTTCCTTGTTCATCAATGGAGTCTTCCAACAACCCAGCTCAATCTGCTCCACCACCCAAGAAATCCATCGTCAGGAAGAAATCATCTAAAGGATCCAATGGATCATCCTCATTTGCCGATCAAGAACCCTTTCTTAGAGACACCACTCAACTGTTCTCATTAAACCCTCTTGACTATAATGAATCAGTCAGAATAATGATTGATTTTATTGAAAATCACCCTCTCTCCATTCGGCTTACCAAAATCCCTGATCCTCCAATCCCACTCTCTCATCTTCATCGTGCATTCAACAACATCAAACTCGAAGATGGTGTTCTATTAATTCACATTATTGGAGATCATACCATTCCAGTCAACAAATCAACTTTCCTCAAGGCGATTGGAATTACACCAAATTCTACTGGTTTTGAAGTTGTTGAGCCATCGACTGAAGAGTTTCAAACGTTTCTAAACTTTATTGGGTACCTGCAAGACTACAGGGCAAAGGGTTTCAAGAAAACTGCTGTTTCTGGGCTCAGGACCGCTCTTATGCATCTAATCATTCGTGGGTTGTCAGGTGTAACGCCTGTGTTTCTGGGCTTGTCGTTAATAGCGATGTAATAGTCTAGGTTAACCTTTGTAACCCATTTTGAAATAGTAAGAATGTATTATTTGAATATTATATGTTTTATGCTTAATTGCTAAACTGTGTGTCTTAATTGAATTAAGAATAAAAATAAGCGTCAAAATAAAATAGTAGATAAATCTAATATCTTTGGATAATGTTGTAGTAGTTGAAACGAGGTTTCCGAATATATATTGAATGCCGAAATCTGAGTTATAATGAAGAAGTTATGATCTGTAGAAGTTTCGCGACAGAACCGGCAACGCTAAATGACGTAAAAAGTAAAATTTACGTTAGAGCGATATTTAAACTTAGTGATATAAACGAAAGTCGTAGAGTTCGTTAAACCAAGAGCATGCACAAAAAGAACGCCGAAATCTGACTTCGTATGAGAAAGTTATGATTTTTCTAAGTTTCGACTAAACAATATGCATCCTGAATACTCGATTTGAGACCGAGCAGTTTTTAGCCGAAACAATCTAAACGAGAATCGAAGATCTCGTTAATAGTACCAAAACGATAAAAAGATAGGCGAAAACGGACGTCGGATGAAGAAGTTATGAATTTCGAACGGAGTTTTGCTGTCCCGGCCTACTAAAAATAATATAAAAATAATATAATAAAAATATAATAAAAATAAATCAAAATTAGCCAACAGAGTATAAATGAAAGTTGTAGATCTTGTTATTACCTACGCGTCCATATAAAGAACGTTGAAGACGGAGTTCGTATGCGAAAGTTATGAATTTCTAAATTTCGGGACGAGAACCCCAAAACTGTGTCAGAGACCACGACGTGGCAACATTGGCCACGATGTGGCATGACTTCTGACGCATTCTAGAGCCTGACAGTGCAAGTGAACGATGACGCATGCAATAACGACCAAGCCCAGGACGTGGAAGAAGTGCCCACGACGTGGAAAATGAGAAAACAGCCCTATAAATAGATTTGAAGGGGCAGCCATTTGTGGTTGCCAAATCTCTTCTCTCTCGCACATATTACCTCGATTTACGTGCAAAGAAGTACCCCCGAAGCCCTGGTATTATCCCAAGACCTGAAGCGAGTCCCAAAGCCCCAAAGATCCCGAGAAGAAAAGAGTTTCTGAGCCGAAGCTCTGCCCGCGAGAAGCCCGGTGTGTGAAGTGATCCCGGTTTCACCGAAAAATACTACTTCTACAAGTCGTAGTGTTGTCCGATCATCTTCTGATCAAGTGAGTGTGTAGTTACTTTCTTCTAACACATAATTATTAAGTATTTTATTCGAAATACGTGTTATGTGTATATTTTGTTGTTATATGTGTGAATGTATATTCACTTTCTTCAATCTCGTAGATATGATTTATTCTCTATGAAATACGTGTTATGTGTATGTGTCTCGTCTGTTGTTTGGAATATGTATTGAATGAGAATGCTATATGTCACACCCCGCTAAAGTGGAAACGCAAGATATGACAGCGATAACGGTTTCATTCCAAAAGATAAAGATACATCACCATAGCAATATTTAAAACTTTACAACCCCTAGCTTAAAGAGAAACAAAGTACAAGTTTTCCAAAACAACATTGTTCAAAATATAACTTCATAAATAACTTCAACACGATGCAACATGCTCTATGATGATGAATCTTTTTATCCACTTACAAATTATTTCCTGAAAAAGCATGTAAAACGAGCGTCAACTATTAAAATAGTTGGTGAGTTCACAAGTTTATAAAATCGAGCTTTAAATAAGGCTTTTCGTAAATACAAGTACATTGCTTTAATGAGAAACAAAGTTGATTGGTATTAATGAATACAAGTTTATTGCTATAACGAGAAACGAGTTTGTATGTGTATGAGAAAACAATGAGTCTCAACCAAACCTATGACTGAAGCCCTATCGAGATCTATGCTTATCGTTCCATAGATGAATATGGTATCATGCACTCCAGCAATAGGGCGAGTGAGGAATTGTCAATTCCTAATAGTGCTATCCATAATGACCATTGGCTCAAAGAGTTAATGGTTAGAGATAAGGGAAGGGCCTTAGTACGATAAGTTGTCATGTTCCGTGTTGCATAGACATACATAGAGAAACATAGCAATACAATAGCAATCATGTTTGATACAAATCAATTTAAATACAACATGCAAATAATAGTTTTTCTGGACATGCTTTTCCACCCCAAAACATAAAACTGAAAATAGGGGAGTGTGTAAATACTCACAATGTTTCGTGAAGGTACAAGTGGTGCCTCAGAATACACCAACGTCTTACTACCAGGATCCTACGACATCAAACACACACTAGTGAGTTTCCATGTCGAAATCTATTGCTAATATACTAAACTCTGCATATAGCGAAATGCCAATTTATGTTTTAATATTGGATTTTATATTAATTGGTTACACTTTTATTAAATGGTGAAATTCTACAAGTCGTGCGATTAATTACAACTTTGGGATAATAATTTTCCAGATTTAGTAATATATATTTAAGGGTGTTTCAACTCATTTAAAGGTGTTTTATATTCCTAAAAATGTAAAATATTATCAAGCAGTTTCCAAAAATTGTCAAACCTTGTATTTTCATTCTAAATACAATAGAGGTTTTCCAGAAAATTTTCCTTGAATTTTTGATATGGTTTACTATTTTTCTAAATTTTGAAGCCTTCATAACAACATCAATTCACGAAAAATTGCATTCAAAGGATAAAAATTCTCAAACTTTTTATTTTATTGTTATTACACATTACTAAGCTAGGAAAAATATAACAATGGATTTCCAAGCTGTTTAATTATATTTTATGATTTTTGTGCATTTATTCCAATAAAAATTGAAATAAATAGAAAAAAGTTTCCAAAATAACCCAAACTATTTATTTAACTGTTATTACATATAATTTAATTAATAAAAAATTGATATTAGGAGGTTTATCGCAAATTTTATAAAGTTTTTATGCTTTAAGGTTTATAAATTTGGATTTTGGCTCTTTAGGGCTTTTGGAACATTGTTTGATATCCACCATCATATTGGAATGTAATTAGAATATTTTAATTTATTTTTTGGGTTTTATACCCTTTTTCAATTGTAACAAAGTTTAAAGTTTCATTCTAATTATGGCATTGGCATTTCCTATTGTAGTTAAGCAACTTACTAGAATTGTAAGAGTCAAGTATATTAGTCCTAGATCTTAGTTGGATCTTAGTTTATGCAAGATTTTGACCTAATTTATATTACTAGGCCATGGCATGTTGTGCATGAATGGTTTTTATAAAGATGCATGAGTCCGAGAATGACCTGAATTGACAGTTGTCACAGTATCCCCCACTTAAAAAGAATTTCGTCCCGAAATTCATTGTATGTCATCGCTTGTCATCGCATGGGAAAAGTTGTGGATACTTTTCCTTCATGAAGTCCTCACGCTCCCTGGTGTACTCCGGCCCGCGTTTTGAGTTCCATCTAACTTTCACAATTGGAATCTTACTCTGCTTAAGTTGTTTTACCTTCCTGTCAAGGATTTCTATCGGTTCCTCAACAAAGTTTAGCTTACCATTAATCTTAATTTCCTCCAGGGGTACTATCAATGCTTCGTCGGCTAGACATTTATTAAGATTGGAGACGTGGAATGTGTCGTGAATGGCGCTTAACTCTTGGGGCAATTGGAGTTTATAAGCCACCAGACCAATCCTTTCAATGATTTCAAAGGGTCCAACATATCTCGGGCTTAGTTTTCCTCTCTTACCAAAACGTACAAGCCCTTTCCAAGGCGACACTTTTAAAAGTACCTTGTCTCCAACTTGGAATTATAATGGTTTTCGACGATTATCCGCATAACTTTTCTGACGATCTCTGGCAGCTTTAAGCCTATCTTTGATGATTGCAATCTTGTCAGATGTTTCCTGGATAAGTTTGAGTCTAGTCAACTGTCTGCCTCTGATTTTTGTCCAGCATAAGGGTGAACGACACCTGCACCCGTACAATGCTTCATATGGAGCACATTGAATACTCGTGTGGTAACTGTTATTGTAGGAAAACTCAATTACAGGCAAATGAGTATCTCAATTTCCTTTGAACTTAATGACACACGCTGGTAACATGTCTTCCAATGTTTGTATTGTTCTCTCCGTCTGCCCATCTGTCTGAGGGTGGTATAATTCTTCTCATCCATTTTGAGTTGTCTGGAAGCATATGTAATGACCTTATCCTTTTGAATTAACACACATCCTAACCCTTGATGAGACGCATCACAATACACTACAAAGTTCTCTGATCCTTCTGGTAAAGCCAGAATTGGTGCATTGCACAGGTTGTTTTTCAGGATTTGAAACGCCTCTTCATGTTTCTCTTCCTAGAGAAATTTTCTGTCCTTTTGGGTCAAAGATGTTAATGGTTGAGCAATCCTAGAGAAATTCTCAATGAAGCGTCTATAGTACCCAGCTAATCCTAGACACCATCGTATTTCTGTTGGGGTTTTGGGGGCTTCCCATTTCTTGATTGCCTCGATCTTAGCTGGATCTACATGAATTCCTCTTTCACCGATCACATGACCAAGAAAATGTACTTCCCGAATCCAAAATTCGCACTTAGTGAACTTGGCATACAATTTCTGCTCTTTCAACAGCTCCAACACTAGCTTCAGATGTCTATTGTGATCTTCTTTGGTTTGCGAGTAAACAAGTATGCCATCGATAAATACAATTACAAACTTGTCTAGGTATGGTCTACAGACCCTATTAATCAAATCCATGAAAACAACGGGTGCCTTCGTTAGTCCAAAAGGCATGACTAAGAACTCATAATGTCCATAACGGGTTCTAAATGTTGTTTCGTGAATGTCCCCTTCGTGAATTCTTAGTTGATGATACCCTGACCGAAGGTCGATCTTTGAGAAGTATGAAGCGCCGTGCAATTGATTGAACAAGTCATCTATTTGAGGGAGGGGATATCGATTCTTGATTGTCAACTTGTTCAGTTCTCTGTAATCAATGCACATTTGGAACGACCCAACTTTCTTTTTGAAGAATAATACTGGGGCTCCCCAAGGTGAAGAACTTGGTCGAATAAACCCTTTGTGTAGAAGTTCTTGAAGTTGTCCAGATATTTCTTGCATCTCGGATGGTGCAAGGCGATATGGTGCTTTTCCTACCGGTGCCGCTCCGGGAATTAAGTCTATCCAAAATTCGACCTGTCTGTGAGGGGGTAGACTGGGTAATTCCTCCGAAAACACTTCGGGATAGTTTTGAACCACTGGAATCTCCTTGAGTTGCTTAGCTTCAGGTTCTCTTTCTAGCACGTGGGCCATGAATGCAATACAATTCTTCTTTAGGTACTTGTGAATCTTCATGATTGATACTATGTTTAAACTTCTCCCTGGCTTCTCACCGTGTATGATAAGGGTTTCTCCATTAGGGAGAGGTATTCTAATGACCTTCTCGTAACAACCAATGTCCGCTCTATATTTGGATAACCAATCCATTCCTACTATCACATCAAAACTACCTAGCTCTATAGGATTTAGGTCAATGCTAAAGAGTTTATCAGCTAAGTTCAAAGTACAACCAGGAATTATATTATTAGCCCTAATTTCATACCCATCAGCAAGTTCAATAGCATTAGCATTCCTCATCTTTCTCGATTTCAAGCCAATTAACGGTCTAAATGCTAAAGAAACAAAACTCCTATCTGCTCCCGCATCGAATATTACTGATGCAAAATGCTTGTTCAGGAGAAACGTACCTGTTATCACCTCAGGGTTTTGACGAGCTTCTTCTGCACCAATCACAAAGGCTACACCTCTTGGCCGTCCACCTTGATTTCCTTGGAAGTTTTGCCTGGCTTGGCCTTTTCCATTGATACCAGGCCCCTTGTTCAGTTTAAAACATGCTCTACGGAGATGATGAGTACTCCCGCATTTGTAACATGCCCTTTTTCCCTCCTTATTCAGCTTACAATACTTCGAGTAATGGCCTGTTTGTTTACAGTTTTGGCACGTTGGGCAAGCTCCCTTGTGATGGAAGTTACACTTATTGCACTTCGCAAGCGGTCCTGAGTACTGCTTTCGCTCCTGCACTTCCATGACTTCCTGTTCCTGAGTTTTCACTGGTTCTTGCTCCTGGGCTCTTACCATAAAGTTTATTGAGACTTTTTGCTTCCTCCCTGACTTGCCTCCATATATCTTTTCTCCCTGATCTGCTGGCTTCCTCTTGCTACTAGAGTTTTCCTTTGTCGATGCTCCCATCCTTATCACATCATTGGTTAGTCGATTTGCTAGACTTACTGCACTCTGAATAGTAGTTGGGTTTGCTGAGGTAACCATTCCCCGAATCTCTGGTGCCAGACCCTAGATGTAACGATCTATCCGTTTCTCCTCAGGAGTAACCATATGAGGTACCAATTTTGCTAGTTCATGAAATCGGATTGTGTACTTCTCTATTTGTGTTCCAACCATAGAATGGTTCCAGAATTCAAATTCAAGCTTCTGAAGTTCATCATTGGGACAATACTCCTCTATCAGCAGTTTCTTTAGGTCTTCCCAAATTAGCTGATATGCCGCTGTACGGCCTCGGGTTTGCACTAGAGTATTCCACCAGGTCAATGCCCTATCTTGGAGTAGACAAGTTGCATACTCAACTTTGTTGCGCTCGAGGAATTTGCTAATGTGAAGGACCGACTCCATGCTGTCAATCCACTTCAGCAACCCGACCGCACCTTCCTTTCCATGGAATTCCTTAGGTTTACAGGCCATAAAGGACTTGTAGTTGCATTCTCTTTCATTGTTTCCCCGGTTTCCTCCACTACTTCCTTGGTTAGCATTAAGTCCTGCAGTTACTTGAGTAACAATGTTTGGGATTGCTTCCAAGAGCTGTTGTGCTACAACTTGAGCAACATCGGGTGTTTCGTTCTGTGGGCGCCCGCGATTAGGCATTCCTGACATGGTTCTATGACACAGGAGAAGAAATACGTATAATTACATAAAATAATGTATAGTATTTAGTTCACTACTATTTTGAAAATCGTAAGTGTTGTCAAATTAATGGTTTGCATTAATACTAGGCATATAGATTTGAGAAAGGAAAGAAAAGAAAAAGCTTTTTATTCGACCATTGACTAAGAAAATTCTAGGGTTTGACCTCATAGTAAAAGTTTTCAAACATAAAATAAGCTTCTTCATTACCATTTGATATAGTCTTAAAACCAAAATAATACATCGATCCCAAAATAAAGTTTTTAAATGTTTTTCCCAAAAGACACCCAACATGGGTTTTCGTTTCATGACAAAATAAAATAAAATACTGAAATTAGAACCAAATACTAATCGCTATCCTAACAAGAAACATCAACACCGCAATCAGTAATAACCCTGCAAACACATAATATGCCGTCATCGCATGACTTGCCACTCGTCTAGCAGCACTAGCAATGTCAGTAGCCTCCATCGAATGCTGAAACAGGATTTCCATCCCTGCCATCATTTCATCCAATACCTCCTGATGCCCAGCTATCACAGCGAGACTGTGACGTAGGTCCGCTGCCATCGAATGCATTCTCCGGAACTCCTCCGGAGTCATACCTGGTTGCCTGACAGGTATCCCTATGACTCGCTGTGGTGGGGGTGCTCTCGGTCCTGCAACGCTGGGTCCTACCCCGCTAGGTCCTGCCGTGCCAAGTCCTGCTGTGCTGGTGGCTATCCTTCCTGGAATGGGAACACTCTTCCTCGCCGTCCTCCGAACACAAAGCCCATAAAGTGGTGGCTGTGGCAACACCGATGCAGGCGATGCCTTGCGTCATTGACTCGGGGCGTTGTCATTGCTGATCTCCACCGAGTTTCCTGTATCTTCCGTTTCCTCTGATGGGTCTTCTTCTACCGAGGCGGGGGGATTACGTCGAAGGATAACAGTGACGTAGCCGTACTCATCGGCTGAGGTGGTAGCGTGGGAAGATGACGATGTTGACATAGTGGACTGAGACATAGTTTCAATGAGATATGAAATAAATGACAATGCATGCCTATAATATGCAATGCTTCCACACACCAAAATTAACCTTTTTGAATTTTTGAAATAAATTTTTCTCAAATATTTTTGTTTAACATATTCCCATTATAATTAGCTCAGGCTTTGTATAAATCTTTCCTTAATTAAACATAGGTGATCAGACTATGTTTAATTGAGGTCCAACGATACAACTCCCGACCTAATTATATTAGTAATATGTTTGATGTAAAAAAAATTTCTTTGTAAGTTTTAGTTATAGGTTGTGTTTTCTTAAAGAAAAACCGATGTTCTTTATAACTTTAGCTCTGATACCACTTCTGTCACATGCCGCTAAAGCGGAAACGCAAGATATGACAGCGATAACAGTTTCATTGCAAAAGATAAAGATACATCACCATAGCAGTATTTAAAAGTTTACAACCCATAGCTTAAAAAGAAACAAAGTACAAGTTTTCCAAAACAACATTGTTCAAAATATAACTTCATAAATAACTTCAACGCGATACAGTATGCTCTATGATGATGAATCTTTATATCCACTTACTAATTATTTTCCTGAAAAAGCATGTAAAATGAGCGTCAACTATGAAAATAGTTGGTGAGTTCACAAGTTTATAAAATCGAGCTTGAAATAAGGCTTTTCGTAAATACAAGTACATTGCTTTAATGAGAAACAAAGTTGATTGCTATTAATGAATACAAGTTTATTGCTATAACGAGAAACGAGTTTGTATGTGTATGAGCAAACAATGAGTCTCAACCAAACCTATGACTGAAGCCCTATCGAGATCTATGCTTATCGTTCCATAGATGAATATGGTATCATGCACTCCAGCAATAGGGCGAGTGAGGAGTTGTCAATTCCTAATAGCGCTATCCATAATGACCATTGGCTCAAAGAGTTAATGGTTAGAGATAAGGGAAGGGCCTTAGTACGATAAGTTCTCATGTTCCGTGTTGCATAGACGTACATAGAGAAACATAGCAATACAATAGCAATCATGTTTGATACAAATCAATTTAAATACAACATGCAAATAATAGTTTTTCTGGACATGCTTTTCCACCCCAAAACATAAAACTGAAAATAAGGGAGTGCGTGAATACTCACAATGTTTCGTGTAGGTACAAGTGGTGCCTCGGAATACACCAACATCTTACTACCGGGATCCTACGACATCAAACACACACTAGTGAGTTTCCATGTCGAAATCTATTGATAATATACTAAACTCTGCATATAGCGAAATGCCAATTTATGTTCTAATATTGGATTTTATATTAGTTGGTTACACTTTTTCTGAAATGGTGAAATTCTACAAGTCGTGCGATTAATTGCAACTTTGAGATAATAATTTTCCAGATTTAGTAATATAAATTTAAGGGTGTTTCAACTCATTTAAAGGTGTTTTATATTCCTAAAAATGTAAAATATTATCAAATAGTTTCCAAAAATTGTCAAACCTTGTATTTTCATTCTAAATACAATAGAGGTTTTCCAGAAAATTTTCCTTGAATTTTTGATATGATTAATTATTTTTCCAAATTTTTAAGCCTTCATAACAACATAAATTCACGAAAAATAGCATTCAAAGGATAAAAATTTTCAAACTTTTTATTTTACTGTTATTACACATTAATAAGCTAGTAAAAATATAAAAATGAATTTCCATGCTGTTTAATTATATTTTATGATTTTTATGCATTTATTCCAATAAAAATTGAAATAAATAGAAAAAGTTTCCAAAATTACCCAAACTATTTATTTAACTGTTATTATACATAAGTAGGCTGGGACAAATATAAACGATATTTTTCAATGGGCATTTCTATTTTTCCTTGTTTTATCCCCTTAAATAATCATTAATTGAAGAATAAATAATAAACAGTTAAAATAAATTACCAAAAATTTTTTTAACATCATTAACAGTGTAATTAATCTGGGAAAAATACCAAAAGTGGTTTTATTATTGTATAATCCGGTTTTGGGTATTTATGTGTATTTAAGTGTATTTAAGTGTATTTAACCTTAGAAAATAGGAGAAAAATTGTTTACAGTAGAGAAAAATCATCCAAATTTGTATGTAACCTCCTACTATACAACATGATGTTCTTGTAAAATTTCATGAATTTTGGATATTTAGAATTATTTTTCCTATTTTTAGGCCATGATAATTACCAAACATTGGAAAAAATAGGAAGGCATGATAAAAAATTATGAAATTATTTGTCTAAGTCTCCCACCACAGGTAAGGACTGCGAAAATTCTTAGATACAATTTTCACTCTCCCTAAAGTGGTTTTTGTGATTTATTATACCCAAACAAAAAGAAAATCGAAAATCATACCAAACAGAAACAGATATCGATTAAATTTAATGAGGGGTCATTATTCACCATAGGAGTCATTCACGAATTTATTCCGGATTTATAGACCTCTGGAAATATTTTATGAGATTTATGCCCTTGTTTTCTTGTAACAATTTTAATAAATCAAGGGAATGATAAAAACTCTTGGGATTTTCCAGATGTTCATATTACCTTAATGGGAATCTAGTAAAAATTTGATTTGAACAGAAATGAACTTTTACATATTTTCATAGACAAAATCGTTTACATGCACTATTAAAAATGTACTTCGCTCATCAAGCTCTTTAGCTTGATGTTCATTACATGCATCACGGTTTGAGAAACCATGCATGGACATATGTTTGTCATAGTGATGTTTTTAAAAGAAATACTTGAAAGCATAAGGTGTTTGAACCTTTAAAACTTGTAAAAATCCGAACTTTAGTGTTTGACATAGGTTTTGGTCCTTGGATTTCACCATTAAACAACATGCATGTTGTTTTTGGGTGAAACCCTACCACCATCATCATCAAACTCGACATTCATGAACATATTCATGAATGATCATAAAGAATGGTGTAGAAAGAAGAGAAATACAAGAAAATCCTTAAAATCAAGAAGGAAAAGTAAGGAAAGGTGAGTGATTTTCGTGTATACCTTGAAGATTAGCCTTAGAAGATGAAGATTTGAGTGTGGAGAGGTGTTCTTGACTGAAAATTTCGTGAGTTTAGAGAGAGAGAAAGAGAGTTTGAGTGTTAGAAGGTGGAGTGTGAGAGAGAGTGAAGAGAGAAGTGGAAGAGTGGGGAATAAGTCTTAATGATTGAGTTTTGGGAAGAGAGAGAGCATGGGGAAAGGGGATGGCCGGATTTTTTTTAGTGCATTAAAGCCTCCTCTCTCCTAAATTCAAACTTTATAAAACTCCCTCCTTAATTTTTATAAAACCCCAAATTTTATAAAAGTGTTTATTAAGGCAATTCTTGTTTTATTTAAAAATCTTGTTTTTAACTAATAAATTATGGTTAATGTATGATAATTTAAATTTCTATTTCATTGATTATAATCCATAATTTAATTAATAAAAATTTGATATTACGAAGTTTATAGCAAATTTTATAATGTTTTTAAGCTTTAAGGTTTATAAATTTGGATTTTGGCTCTTTAGGGTTTTTGGAACATTGTTTGATATTCACCATCATATTGGAATGTAATTAGAATATTTTATCTTATTTTTTGGGTTTTATACCCTTTTTCAATTGTAACAAAGTTTAAAGTTTCATTCTAATTATGGCATTAGCATTTCCTATTGTAGTTAAGCAACTTACTAGAATTGTAAGAGTCAAGTATATTAGTCCTAGATCTTAGTTTGATCCTAGTTTATGAAAGATTTTGACCTAATTTATTTTACTAGGCCATGGCATGTTGTGCATGAATGGTTTTTATAAAGATGCATGAGTCCGAGAATGACCTGAATTGACAGTTGTCTCATTATACAGGTTTTAAACTATGTATAAAAATATATATTTTTATCTACTAATATGTTGGGTAGAACATGGGTAGATAGTTGATGTGTGATAAACAGATGAGAGGCCTCGATGTTGTTTTTGATTGAGTCATCTAGCGGAGTTTAGATGACGACCACAGACTTTTCTAAATAGTCATGTGGAACGCTAGCAGGCTCGCCACCTGTAGGTGTTAATGGACTTGGTTGTTCATTCGCTGTACTCCATCCTCATCATGGTTTCCTTATTTGACATATATTGCTGCGAAACCCCCGAAGCATGTGTTGTCTCCCCGATGAAATATTCTTAGACTATGTCCCTTGTGTTAGTTATTTTAGGGACCTAAAGTGAGAATAATGGGAATGGGTAATTGGGTTATTGTTGGTTGATGAAAATTAATTTAATTATTTATTGTGGGTGGAAAACCCTATATGCTCACCAGGCTCCCAAGCCTGACCCACTTAGTTTATTTGTATTACAGGAAGTGGCGCAATGGCATAAGATGGATGAATCATCAAGTTGTTTTGTTTACAAGTCTGTATATGTATACATTTGTTGAATGAATTGTAATGTTATCGTTTATGCTTTATGGTCTGTATCGGAACATGACATCCCGAGTTTTGATTATATAATGAAAATACAGTTCTTTATGAAATGCTTTGGTAAATATTATTTTATCATGTTTTGTTTTTGGGAACAAATTCTGCAACTCTTTTAAATCAAAAGGATTTATTCTGAAATTATTCTAAAAGCATAAATGAAACCGGTCTTTTCTGAACGTGATTTTGGGGATGTCACAGTTGGTATCAAAGCATTAGTTTAAGCGAACTAGGAATTTGTAGGATTTCTAGACTTAAACTTAGAATGCTAAGTGAAGGTTGTAAGATGTGTGTCTATTATATTTCAGACACGAGCACTAGTTTATTTTAGGAAAGTTGCCTAAAATGCTTTTATGTGCTAAATGTTTTATGTTGCCATATATTATATTATTTGTTCGGATCTATGGTCTGTTGCCGACCGGATCTGGAAACCTTATGTGTTTAGGATTCTAAGCGTATGACGACGATATTAGAACTAGCATGTAAATGTTTTTGAGTGATATGGAAGATCATAATATCTATCATGAATGAAGATCTAAATTTCACCTTATTTGGTGTATAGATCAAGAATGCCAATCACAAGAAGCGGTGTTGGAAATGCAAACGAGAATAGGAATCAACCACCTATAATTGAACAAGTAGCTATTGAACTTGCTGCACCAGAGCAGATCTCCATGGCTGGAGTGCAAGCCATGATTCGGGCTATGTTAGCTGAGCAAAGGGAAGAAATGGGATAGATGTTGCATGGAAATTGGGACAAACCTATCATACCCATTGTAGAACCCGAACTGATTCCCAAACTATCGGAGGAAGAGAACAATAGTCACACTATGAGTCAAGTTGGGACTCAAGAAGAACGAAGGAATGATCCTAAAAGGCGGTACTGGGAATTTGATTGATGGGTTTTGGTTGAGATCTACAAAACCGAGCGGTATGGCCCTTCCGGTCGCAGTTAGTGCAGTGCATTTCACGGCGGGGGCTGTTATAATGGAAGGAGCACTTGGTGCACTTGGGTACTTTTCCAACATATGTTTTGGCTGGTACAAGGGTAGCAGGAGTAGTGGCAGCATGGACAGCCACAGTCTGTTGGTTTTTTGAAGAGGATTGAGTTGACTTGCCCTTCTTTCGGTCCCACCGCTTCCTCTTGTTGTCGGATGTCTTGGTCGGCGCAGTAGCAACTGTAGTGGTTGTTGATGGAGTGGAAGGAACTTCATGATCAATCAACCTTTGGGCCAATTCCTTGGCACTGTCAAAGGTCGTAGGGTGCGATGCTAGAATGTTCCTACAATACAGGGGCACTAAACCCTAGATGTATCGTTCAATTTTCTTGCTCTCAGTAGGGACCATGTTGGGACATAGAGTTACCAGGTCGCAGAACCTGGCTATATAAGCCACTATGTCGGTCCCTTTCATCTTGAGGTTCTAGATTTCCTCCTCGAGTTTCTGAATCTCACCCCTATGGCAGTACTCCCTTGTCAGAAGGTCTTTCAGTGTGTCCCAGCCCATGGCATTAGCTGTTACCAAGGAGAGTGATTTGACATGGCCATTCCACCACGTTAAGGCCCTTTCGGTGAAGGTGCAAGCAGCGAACATTATCTTGCTTTCGTCGGGGCACGAGCACATCGCGAAGATGGCTTCAGTTCTTTCAATCCATTGGGACAATGCAATGATCCCTCAGTCCCAATGAAGAATGTCGGTTTGCAGTTCATGAAAGCTTTATAGGTACACCACTGTGTACGTGGGTGGATTTCACAATGTCTAGAGTTGATGCCCATTCCAGCTCCACTTGCCTCACCAGAGTTTATTTGGGCCATAGTTGCGGTCACAGCTGCGGTTACAGCTGCTTGAAACATCACCACATCGAACTGCGGAGGAGGAGGTGGTGGTGGTGGAGTTTGATTTGCAGGCGTGCTTCTGATCAGACGCTTACGGAGAGGCATCTTTTACAGAAAATTTATAAAGAAGATGACAATAGTGAGAAACAATTGTAAGCATGATGGGGGAGTTTCATGGACTAAATCGCCATAGTCCAACAATGAGTTAGAAACATACTAATAGATTCGTGAAATGCAAGAGTACAAACTTTCCCATAGATTAGATAGCTGCCATTATTACTGATATTACTGATGTAACATGAGTTCAGAAAAGTTGACCTAATATTAGGTCTTACATCAAACCATAGGGAAAATGTTGACAACTTAGAAGTCTAGTTAGAGTACTTTCAAGATTAGGAATGCTTATAGACCAGTGCTCTATCGAGCATAGAAAAGAAATGGCTAATCCTTAAACAAAAGAGAAAGATGAGTTGACATCTTGTACTGGCGACGGGTATCTCTTGCGCGAACCCCAAGATCTGTCAGTTGGTGTATAATTTCCTGAAGATGTCGTTCCTGAGCCCTCTGACGCACTCAGAGTTCCCTGACTTCGGCTCGGGACGCAGCTAGCTGTTGCTGCAGAGCCTCATTGGTCCTCCTAGTCCTATCCATGGCTTCTTCCAATTGGCGGAAACGGACAGTGTTAAGGTTAGATTTGGCGTCAATTTCAACAACTATGCCGATGGCTTCATGACCTTGTTTGACGTTCCTAGCAATCCTATGGACCATGAGGGGCAAGACTCTGTCAGTTGAACCTCCCTCACTTATGTTGTAGAAACTTCGGTCTCTGTTGAAAGGTAAAGGATGACCCTGTTCTTCGCTCCATCGATTCAAGGTTGTTGCCCACGTGGGAGTGGAACCTTGAAATGTTGGACGGGGGTTGGGGTTTAGAGCTACTAGGGGCAGGTTGTTGAGTTCTGGTTCAGAGTCGGAGCTATCCGAAAATCCCTCTGCACGGTGGTCATCCAAAGGGATTGGGTGATCATCTTCTGGCTCCTCATCGAGCCACCCTCCAATGCATTGGTTTGGATAGTAAAGATCGTCGGGAAGGAGGAAGCCAACCATGCTATCTATGTGAGAATGGGAAAAGAATAGTTAATAGACGTTCCAATCTAAGATACATATAAGATGATCATTATGAGTTAGACCAATACTTGCATAGTGCATACTAATTACATGGGACCGAGGCATAATAGACCTTCGAATAAGTAACCCTAACTCTAAATCCACAACTAAACAAGGAACATGATGTAAAGCAAAGATCCCAGATTCTAAGAGTATAGGGCCTTAGTCACATGTAACCGTAGAGTATCCACTTAGCAATTATTGCTCTACTAGTAATGACCTTTTTAGTTCTCACATATGTAATTTATAGAAATGCAGAAGACTCCTATAGTATTCTTGATCTAATGTTCTTGTAGTAGTGTTGGTAAGTTCTTAGACTTGTTATAACACCACAACCACTCTTAGGCACATGCTAGTCACTCTTAGGAAAATGTAGTTGATTAGGCTACATCCTCCCAGATTTGACTAAATGTCTCTAAGCCTAATTGTGCTGTCCAACAATCTTAATACTTTTGTTCTGTTCTAGTATGATATTGACCCTTTGTATTAATGGATGTATGTATATACTTAGTTAAGTATTTTATTATTTAAAAGTATATATTCCTGGTCAGAGTATTTTAATCCCGATGTGTTTATATTTCGTATATCTTTTATGGGTTGATATACTTGATTCACTATAAACAATGCTTTGATATCAATCTGTCACACCCCAAAACCGAGAACGGCGGAATACGTTCTGGGGTGGATGACGTCATGTACAGTATCTTAACAATGCATAATAGTAAAGACAAGAAACAACATTCATTGCAATAATATAATAAATGTAATACAAGCGTGTTTTGTACAGTTTATTAGACACCAAAAGTATAATCAAAATAAAAGATGAGTCTTGTATGTGCTCCATCTTCTCAAAAGCTGCATCTGTACATGTCTATTGATAACCTGAGAATACAAGTTATTTTGATAATGAGTATTAGCATAAACTGGTGAGTTCATAAGTATTTATTGTCATTGCTCGTATAAAAGTGTTTACAATCATGTAATATAATACCTGTTATCAATATTTGAAAATAGTATGATCCCTAGAAAATCCCATATTTTCCAGCAAAAGTAGTCTTCTACCAAGACTCGGTTATTTGTATGTTTGATCCTTTGAAAATGTAAATTTTTTTCCCAGTGAAACTATCAGTATGAAAATATAGTGTTAGATTTCATTCATGTAAAGTAATTGGGAAAATAATGTTTTACCCCAGCAGTGTCACTGCTGGCTGAATGTAATAAAAATGCAGACTCCAGGTAGTATTAAATGTACAGTACACCTCGGGGAGTCTGTTTTGCCTTTAATTCTTAATGTGTTAATTAAAGGTCTGAATGTGAACTCGTATGTAACCATGCTGATTGACGATCGAATAACTGATGACCCTCCAGGTCACACGTAGTATGGTGACATTTTGTCACCCCTGGGCCTAGTCGGCTCGGACTGTAGCTAGCAATCGGGATGTGGGAGTGTCTGTCCCGTATAGATCTATACACATAATGTCCGCTCTCCCTCCAGGAGACTCTAGTTAGACGGTGATAGCACAGTGAAGTGTCGTATCGAGGAATAGTATGTCACATTCTGTTTTAATATGTTCTCTTGTATTAGTGTATAATGTACTTTGTGATATAATGTATAGAGTGTTCTCTTGTATAGTATCTAGTATTCTGTTTGCATAGTATTTAGCATGTATTGACTCATAACTTTACTATCTATAGTAAGTGTCATGATAATAGTAGTAATTAGCGGTAATCCTTAACTATACCTATTTTACTTAAATAGAAGTGTTAGATGCATGCCTTTGATACACAAGGGTATTGAATGAAGTGAAGACTTTTATATCCAACACAAATATATACAACATATAACTACGAATTCAACGACAGTTGGACAGATAACAATATACCCTAAGTCCACAATCAAACAAGAACAGGAAGTAAGGTGAGCTATCAGTCCTAAGTCCTTCAAGTCTTACTTATATAAATATATTGATGTAGATATGGTTTAGGAACAAAAGAAGTTTGAAAGAGTTTGGAAATAGTTTTATAACAATTTAACATGAAAAATGAGTTTGATAAACATTTAAAGCAGTTTTGTTGACAAAGCAATTAAAAGTATAGAAAATCCTTTTTGGTTCCAAGTTATAAATCACATGTGATTGATACTATAACTTGTTGTATTCAACTTGTATATCCCCCATAAAAACATTTAAAAGGTCAATTAAGGGGTATGAACTCACCTGCAATGAGTGGAGTGGATGGAAATGCCGGGTATGGTGCTAGGTGTTAAGTGAGGACTTGAACACACACGTGGATCGTATGTAACATGTAGTGATACATAATTGTATCCAATTAGTTATTTAATCACCAATTAGGTAAGTAAAGACACTCTAATGCAAGAAAACACTTTGTGTCAAGTGCTAGGAGTCTTAAGGGTTGCATCTAAGGAGTGTATGGCCTCACTTTGGAGTTTACTCGTCAAATTGTAGCCCTTAGGGGTGTTTACGGTTTCTAGACCATTTCCCCCATGAGTTTATGGCCGTAAACTCATGGGAATGGTGTGTTTGAGTGTTTTAAGGCCCCAAGCTTCACAAAGAAATGTCCTAGGGTTGAATCAAGGGCTTAGGAAGTGGTTAGGGCTCGAAATGGCACACTTTTTGGAGTTTACGGTCCTTGGACCACCTTTGAGAGTTTACAGCCGTAAACTCATGATTACTCCAACTATTTCGTGTTTTTTGGTTCTTAGATCATGCATGCAAGTTTCTAGCCTCTTATCCAAGCTATAGAAGGTGTTAGGGGCATCGAAACACCCTTTGGGGGTGTTTATAGTTTTGGGAGATTCCCAAACCGTAAACTCATGTTCTTGGGGGGGGGGGGGGTTTGGTGTTTATTCCATGGATTAACAATTATACTAAGCAAACAACTAGCTAGGAGGAGTATACTTACTTATATGAAGCTTGTAAGAGTCTTTAGGACCCAAAAACACTAGTATGTTCTTGGTGTTTTGAAGATTGCTTGAAGATCTATGTAAAAATTGAAAATCCATAGATGAAATGTTGTATAAACACTAGATTAAGTGTTGTATCAACGAATTTAGGAAGGAAAACTTACATTTTTGGCGGATTTGGAAGAATGAACTTATGCTACTTGAGAGAAAAACTTGGTGTTCTTGAGTGGGAAGTGGAAAAATGAGGACAAGAAGTGTAAACTCATGCTATATGCATGAGTCTTGGGAAGATGGCGTTTGCGGCCCTAACACCTCTTGTTTGGCCGTAAACACGTAGCTAAGGTGTGTTGCATTGTTTTGCTCGTTACACCTCACTAATAACGACACCTCCTTTTATTTAATCGTTTGATGTAAAATAAAATAAAACACCAAACGGACTTAAATCTGGCCAAAAATGTACTGAAATGTTTTTGACTAATATTTGAAGCGTTTGACTATGGAAATTATACAAATGAAAAGTCCGGGTTGTCCCAATCCCTTTCAATACTCTACAACTGGATGTTCAAGACTTCATTCTCTTGTCTCGATTGTCCAACCGTAGTACCCAAAGAAAGCTTGTCATGTTCTACACTCGCCACATTCTGCTCCAATTTTTTTCTTTTTAGCAACCACAACACCAAGCTTCAACACATATTTTTGACAATGAGCAATCTTCTAATGCAAAACCACATTCTATGAGAGGAGCAACTGCATTTCTTCAGCCATATAGGCAACGTCACCCTCCACCGTCGAAAACCACTCAAGGCAGTTGGCACCTCAGTATATAAAGCAAATCAAAAAGACCCAACTAGGTCAGAGAGAGAATAATTGGCCATCTCAAATCAGGTGCCATGCGACAAAGCATTTCTGGAGAAATCGACAGCAGACCCAAAAAGGGAGAGACGTGAATCATCCTTCAAAGACTAGGAAGGGAAAAGATTGGACCATTAATTCCCAAGCTCGCCAAATCCAACCACTAGAGACTCAACATGCCCAAGACGTAAAAAAACAGATGTTTTCGCCACATCATCCATATCAAATTCAACATTCAGTTTATCTAACTCTTGGAAAATAACAACTGGCTTAGGACCAACAACATGTTCCTCTTCAAAAACTTTCTCCACATTCCCATCATCTGGAATGTCAATCACTTCATTCCGAACAGGAGCAACTTTCGGATTCCCACCACCTAACCTTCAGGGATACAAACGTCGTATAAGCGCCAGTCCATCAACATTTTGCGCACTAACACTTTTCCAGGCCGCCTTACGATTGCTAACCAATAGAAGAAGCCCCTCTTTACTATCCTTTACAAACTCATCTTCTCCCACCCTATTCCTAGACGAGTCAACACCAACATCGACACTCACAGGATAAATGGATGCTAATCGAGAAGGTTCCATAGTAGCATGGTGAGCTCGACATCCTAGATAGCGAAGGCACATGCAATAAAAGCTCCATTATGAAATGAAAATAAGGGAAACACACTATCAAAAAGATCCACTTCACGAAACCGGAGACTACCCACCCATTTTTTAGCCAATATGTCCATAAAATCGATCCTCTTTTCAACATCTAACAATCAAAAACCTATAACTCATTTTCTTTTCTTTTTAAAAAAAGGGGGGGGGGGGGAGAAATGAGGAAAGAACAACATCTAGGATGAAAGAAAATTGAGCAATGGGTAGGAAAAGCATAACAAACCTCGAGAAACAACATAAAATTTGGGCATCTTCCTATGGAGCCTCCACGAGCTACTCATTCCAGCACCAACAAGCATATACTCATGAAACTCAAAACTAAAAACATGAAAACGAAGAAGAACCTTGTGATGGGTTTTGAGCATTCTAACACTTCCTATGTGTACATGCAACCCTAGTAAACCTTGGATCTATGTTTGTCTAAAATTCATGCAAGTTGATTTCCAAGGTTCATGATCCTATCTAGCATACATGGGGAACATTTTAACTTAAATAAAAGATAGAATAACATACCTTGTTGTTGATTTTGATTCCTTGAAACCTTGTGACCTAGCACCCCAAGTGTGATTCCTCAAAGGCTTCACACAACACCAAATGCTATGGAGTAAACTTGGAGAGAATGTATAACACACTAAAATCGGCCAAGCTCTCTTGTTTTTCTATCTGTCACCGATTTTGGGAGATATCACGTGGTTTATATAGTGTGTTGCATTAGGTAAACCCTAATGTAACATGACTCTTCATTTCCGTGATCCATTGGTTAACTCCATGGAGCATCCTATGGGTGGAACCCAACTTGATTATCTATGGACCCTCTTAGCACACTATATAAGTTATGGATGATTTACATAATCAACCCATATATTTAATTAGTTATCTTTTGATCACTTAATTAATTCTAAATTAATTCTTGATCAAAACTAATTAAATAATATTATTAATATATTAGAGCTTATAATATATTAATAAACCATAAGTGTTATTTCTCTCATTTAGTTTATCCAATGCATGGTGCCATGCAACCCAAATGGACCATGCCAGGTCAGGTCAAGTACATACCAGAAATAGTTATGGACTTAGACATGTTATCCAAAAGTCTCCCACTTGGATAAGTCTAATAGTTATAACTGCAAGTATGACTTCAGGAACTAATGGCAATCGTAGCTCTTTCAGGGTCTCTCGAAACTGAGAAGATGATGATACGCCATTTGAGATAAGTCATTATATAATCCTCTGTTCTAGATATCAGCCGGAAAAAATACATGGAACAATGACTTACTTATTGTCCAGCAGTTTGTTTCCCGATTTCCGATTTGTTTGACATATAACTTAATCGAATACATCAATTTAGTTCTGACCGGGCCTGGTACATGGGTCAAAACAAAATCATTGAAGGGCCCAGATATCAGCTTCTAATCCAAGAAGGAATAGATAAACTTCGACTCATATGCTTGCTCTACTACTTGTTGAATTATAACATCGACTTATATGATGTTACCGTCTCACGATTACTCGAGATAAATTCCGTGAAGTGATACTAGTGAGCATGGGTTAATTCCAATACTCAGAACATATGAGTACTTATTAAGTGTTGTCCTAAAACTTGACACCTAACCCCAACTTCATGACAGTCGCAATTCATATGTACTTCCAACATATGACTGACTGTGGAAAATTTGAATAATATGTAAAACCAAACATAATATTCTGGAAATCAAAACATGCAAAAGAAATTATAGTAAACGATTGAAAGAAGATAGCAACACTTTACTCATAAATAAACACAACTTTTATTCATCTTCAAATGCCAATTACACTTTACAAATTTCCAAAATTATCTAACTACTAAAACTAATATCATCCTTTAGCCCTATGCTCCGAGCATGCTGAAGATGCTTAACCCGACTCAGTCCCTTCGTGAGAGGATCTGCTGGGTTCTCATCTGATGATACCCGCTTTGCTACGAGGATTCCTTCTTCTATGCGATGTCTGATAAAGTGATATTTTCTTTCGATGTGTTTGGATCTCCCGTGATCCCTTGATTCCTTTGCTAAGGCAACAACACTTTCACTATTACAGAAAATTTCCATAGGCTCCGTTATAGCTGGTATAACTCCAAGGTCTCCAATTATGTTCTTCAACCATATAGCCTCCTTTGCTGCTTCGCTCGCTGCTATATACTCTGATTCACAAGTGGAATCAGCTACTGTCTCCTGCTTGGAGCTCTTCCAAGTGATTGCTCCTCCATTTAAGGTAAAGACCCAGCCTGACTGAGAGCGGAAATTATCCCTATTAGTCTATAAGCCAGCATCACAATCCCCTACAACTCTCAAGACATCACTCCCACTGAGAGTAAGGACCTAGTCCTTAGTCCTCTGTAGGTACTTGACGATATTGTTTACCGCAGTCCAGTGTGCCTTGCCAGGGTTCCCCTGATATCTGCTAACCATGCTCAACTCAAAGGATACATTCGGTCAAGTACAAGTCATAGCATACATGATCGATCCTACAGGCGAAGCATAAGGTATTCGACTCATTTATGCTATCTCAGCCTTAGTACTCAGGCTTTGAGTCTTACTCAATCTGGCATTACACTGAATAGGTAACTCTCCATTCTTGGAGTCCTACATGCTGAACCTTTTTAACACCTTATCCAAGTAGGTACTCTGACTAAGTCCAATTAGTCTTTTACTCCGGTCTCTCAAGATCCTTATTCGTAGAATATAGGCAGCTTCTCCTACGTCCTTCATAAAGAAACACTTCCCAAGCCAGAACTTAACTTCCTATAGAGTTGGATGTCATTTCCTATGAGTAGTATGTCATCCACATAAAATACCAAAAAACTAACTATACTACCACTAGCCTCTACATATACACAAGATTCATCTTCACTCCTAGATAACCCAAACTCTTTGACTTTCTCATGAAAGCAAAGATTCCATCTACGAGGTGCTTGTTTTAATCCATAAATGGATTTCTCAAGCTTACACACTCTATTAGGTTACTCTATACTGACAAAACCCTCTGGTTGACTCATGTAAACATCCTCAGCTAACTTTCCATTAAGGAAAGTGGTTTTGACATCCATTTGCCATATTTCATAGTCATGAAATGCAGCTATGGCAAACATAACCCTAATAAACTTAATCTTGGCTACTGGAGAAAAGGTCTCATCATAATCAACTCCCAGAGTTTAAGAAAAGCCCTTTGCAACCAGTCATACATGGACTGTATCTCACTATCCATTGCCTCTTTCCACTTGGCTGACTCAGGGCCTGCCATGGCTTCCGCGTAACTGTTTGGTTCATCCAGCCCTAGTAGTGTCTCATCGCTAATAAGTGTATCACCTTCCGTAGTAATATGAAAACCATAGTAATGCTCAGGTGGATTTCTAACTCTTGTGGAACAGCTCAGAGGTACAGACTCGTCAATTGGATCAACAAGAGTTTCCTACTCAAGTTGAGTGCTAGGGTTTGAAGTTCCTTCACCACTTGACTCTTGAATTTCTTCAAGGTCAACTTGCCCCCCCCCCCCACTGTTTCCTTGACTTATGAACTCTCTTTCTCGAAAGACACCCCTCCTTGCTACAAAGACCACATTCTCACTAGGTCTGTAGAAGTGGTAACCAAAGGATTTCTGTGGGTAGCCGATGAAAATACACCTCTCACTTCGAGGTTCGAGCTTATCATGAGTCTCACGTCTCACGAAAGCCTCACAACCCCAAATCTTGATGTTGTGACAACCCAAAGTTTATTCCGTTATATTAACCCGTTTTAGCTAACGGAATATGTCATTTTATATAAGTTCCGTTAATATTGGGATCGTCAAATAAATAAATGTTTATTTATTTATTTATACCCTATGTTGTTATTGTCGTAACAAAATAAATAAGACTAGTAAATTCATTTCCATTTATTTGGAAAATGTTATTTTTATTACAACCATTTAACCCGGGTAAAAAGTTTAAACCTCGTTAAGCTTTAGCATCGGGTAGTCGTATACCGGGTGCAACACCCGAGACTTATATATAGGGAGTTGAACACTTCATAGAAGCTTTTTACCACTCTAGATCCACTCTCTCTCTCTCTACTCTCTCTCTCTCTCTCTGTAGCTCGTTTCCGCTCAAAACCCGCAAGTTTCCGCCTCCAAAACCTAAGATCTTCTACCCTAACTTGTTCTAAACATCATTTCTTGTTGAAATAGCTCAAAAATCACACAAAATGGCCATCAAAAAGGAGTTCACAGCCTAAGAACCTCATTAGGCCGTAAACACCTAAAATGGTGCCAAAAGTCCCAATTTTCTTTCCTTTGAGCTTAAGAACTTGTTGTAGATTTAACCAAGAAGTGTTTGAACCTCAAAACAATAATTTTTAGGGCATAAAAGAGGGTTTATGGCCCAAGCACATGCTTAGGCCGTAAACACCCTCTAACCATGCAAAACATGTCCAAAAACACTTCCAAACCACCCTTAGGCTTAAGAAACCTTATAACCTTAACTAGAATTTCTTAGAATTAAACCAAAGGCGTAGAAATCAAGGAATGGGGTGTACAAGAGTTTACTACCATAAAACCTAGGGTTTACAGCTCTAAACTCCCAAGGAGTGGCCTTTGGGCCGTAAACTCCAAGGGAGTATACTCTTGGACCCTAAAACACCCCTATAGCATTGTATAATTCCTTAGAAACACTTCTAAATCCACATGAAACTTAAAAGCAATCAAAAACACTCCTCCCATGAGTTTACGGCCGTAAACTCATGGGGGATGTGGCCTCCCAACCGTGAACTCACTTAGAGTGGGTTCTAGGAGAGTAAACTCCAAAGTGAGGTCATACACTCCTTCCATACAACTCATTAACCTTCTAGCACTCAACCATAAGACCTTTAATCACATTAGGATGTCTATATGTTTAAATGAAATTTTAAGTCACTAATTACTTGTAAAACATATATCTTCATATGTTACTAGGGTCATAAAGGGTGTACAAGTCCTTACTTGACACCAAACGCTCATCCGGCACATTCACCCGATTTGCTCATTTCAGGTGAGTTCAAACCCCCTTAATGAACCTTTTCAACTGTTTTTACATGTTTTAGGGGGGGGGGGGATACAAGTCAAATGTACAATTTATGGAAATCAATCACATGTGATTTACAATTCATAGTACCAATCACATATGATTTATCACCATTCTTTACAAAAGATCTCTACAATTTTTAAAACTGCTTTGAGAACAAAACTATTTTTAGAAAATATCTAAATGCATTCTTTTTGTTAAATTGCTATTAAATTATTTTCAAACTGTGTTTAAGTTACTTTTCTTATAAAAATATATCTACATTAATATATTTATATAAGTAAGACTTGAAGGACTTATTACCGATAGCTCGCCTTATTTCATGTTCTTGTTTGATGTGGTCTTAGGGTATCTGTTATCCGTCCGACTGTCGTTTATTTCTTAATTATATATCATGTATATTGGTGTTAGATATAAAAGTCTTCATCATATTCAATACCCTTGTTATACAAATGTCGAGTACCATACACACTAAGTTAACTATAATAGGTATAGTTAAGGCTACTATTACTGTTCCTACTACTACTATACACACTATAACTATTATTACTACAAGATGATACATGTATAAGAGAATGCTCTATGAACTATACAAAATACTACTACTCTATAATACAATAGAAAACACTAATCCAGAGTATAACACACTATCCCTCTATGAGACACTCTACCGCGCTTACTGTCACACCCCAAAACCAAGAACGGCGGAAACGTTCTGGGGCGGAGGACGTCATGTAAAGTATCACAACACAGTAAAAGTAAACAAGCAAACAACATCATTCATTGCATTAAATATATAATTTTAATACAAGTGTGTTCTGTACAGTTATAGACACCAAAAATAATGTAAGTCAAAATAAAGAGATGAGTCCTGTATGCGCTCCATCATCTCAAAAGCTGGTCTCGGTACGTGTCTACTAATGACCTGAGAATACAAGTTATTTTGAAAGAGTTTATCAGCATTAAGTTGGTGAGTTCATAAGTATTTTAGTGTCGGTGTTTGTTATTAAAACGTTTGAACATATCTCAAGTGTAAGTTTGTAAAATATGTGTGAATGTTTGTAAGTGTTTGTAAATGTTTGAATCTCTTAGAAAAACCTATATTTTCCATTAAAGTAGCCTTCTACCAAGGTTTAACTGTTTTGTATGTTTGTTTGTTGTAAAAATGTGTAATTTCCCAAGTGTAACTATCATTTAACAAAATATAGTTTGTACATTAATGCTTAAGTGAAAATATCACTAAATATGTGTAATGGGTAAATTATTGTAGTACTGTAGTGTTGTATTATAGGAACTACTACTGTACTAACTACCTTAACCCGGATGTATATTAAGGTGTCATGTGATTTAATTGTACCATACTATCGACTGAGTAACAACGACAAATGTAGGTTGTAAAAAGGTATGACGTTTGGCACCCGCAGACCTACAGTTCCGGCTGTAGCTAGCAGCAAGGTGTAGGATAGTCAATCCAGTATAGATCTATATGCAAACTCACGCTCTCCCTCCAAGAGACTCTGGTTACAACTCGGGCCATGACATTTAAGGCATGCTCCGATATAGTGGATCACATTTATGTAAGTATTTGTATGTATATGTATAGGTAATGTTTATGTGCTAGTATCGTTGTATACGTTCTCTTTCTAGTATAGTTGTATATGTTCTCATAGTAATATCATGTATATGTTCTCGTAGTAATGTAATGTATATGTTCTCGTTAGTAATGTAATGTATATGTTCTCATAGTAATAAGTATTGACCCGTGAATGAACTGACTCATCGATCTAGAAAAGTATAAGTGTAATCCTGTGTTACCCCGATGGTAACTTACTACTGATGTAACTGATACGCATGAAGATAGAAGTACTTTTATGTCTATATATGCACATATGATATATAATTTATATTGAAACGACCCTCGGACGGCTACCCGACATCCCACCAGACCACATCCAAATCGAGGAAAATGAAATAGGGCGGATGGCCTTCCTAAGCCCTTTAAACATTACTTATATATCTATACATATATGGGCATGCAATTCATAAGAAGTAAAACAATGTTTAATAAAAGCATTTGATAAGTAAAAGAGTTTGTAAAACATTTTGAAGTTAAACAGTTTGATAAACAGTTTGAACAGTTATAAAATCATTGGTTTTCTAGTTATTAATCACATGTGATTGATGTAATAACTATAAGTATTCAACATGTATCCCCCCCCCCCCATAAAAGTATTTAAAACATGTAAAAGTATTTCAAAGGTTAATTATAGGGGTATGAACTCACCTAAAGTGAGTGGTTCTGATGACGATGTTGGATTTGGTGCTAGGTGTCAAGTGGTGACTTGAGTACATGCGTGAATCCTATTTAGCATATATAGGCACATATATGGATTTAATTAGTGTTATGAACAACTAATTGATGATTTTGGGACCAAATTAGGGACTAGTAAACACTTATAATGAAGTGTTACAATCATATATGATTGTATAAGGGTTTATAAGGCTATACAAGAGGGTGTATGGCCAAAATACACACTATATGTGTGTGTGCAGCCAAGTGTGCGGCCTAGTGTGCTGCCAGCACATGTGTGCGGCCCTGTATGTGGCCATGTGTGCTGCCAGGTGGTGTGTGCTACCATGTGTGCTGCCAGATGAAGATCTTGGTGTTCTTGGTGTTCTTGGTACCTTTTATGAAGATCTTCAAGGAGAATGGATGATACTTGAGAGGATTTTCGTGTTCTATGCTTGAATAAGTGAAGGAAGTGTTCAAGAATGATCTAAGGGTGACATATATATGTAGAGTGTGCGGTTGGGAAGGTGTGAGGCCGCAAACAAGAGTGTGTGGCCGCACACTCAAGTGGGTAGACGCACACTCCATGTGTTGGAGTGTTTGGCCCGGTTTTGATTCCTACACTTCGATTTAACCCTTTTTATCACTCCTACCTTAATTATATCACATTTAGAATCCTTCATTAGACTCTAAAGGGTACTACCATATAGTAAAATAAGTCTAATATTGGAAAGAATTGAAGAGTGCTTGCAAGAAGTTTTTCGGGTTGTCACATCATCCCCCTGTTAAGGGAATTTCGTCCCGAAATTTGAGTTTAATTACTAGATTATTACAAATAACTAAGTAAAAAGATGAGGATATTTCAGTTTCATCTGATCCTCGCGTTCCCAAGTGAATTCCGGCCCGCGCTTGGCGTTCCAGCGAACTTTCACAATTAGGATACGGCTTTGCTTCGTCTGTTTGACCTCACGGTCCATGACTTCTACGGGTTCTTCCACGAAGTTGAGGCTCTCGTTGATCTCAATCTCATCGAGTGGGATTACAAGATTCTTGTCGGATAGACACTTTTTCAAATTGGAAACGTGGAATGTAGAATGTGCGTTACGAAGTTCGTTCGGTAGATTAAGTTTGTAAGCTATTGGACCGATTCTTGCGAGAATCTCGAAAGGCCCAATGTACCTTGGATTTAGTTTTCCACGCTTTCCGATGCGTATCAAGCCCTTCCAGGGTGAGACTTCGAGAAGGACTCGGTCTCCCACCTGAAATTCCAAAGGTTTTCTTCGTTTATCGGCGTAGCTTTTCTATCGGTCTCTGGAGGCTTTCAACCGTTCACGGATCTGAACGATCTTCTCCGTCGTTTCCCGAATGATTTCCGAACCTGTGAGAGTACTATCAGAAGTTTGACCCTTAGCTAATTGGCTATCACCCACCTCAGCCTAGCACATAGGAGATCTGCACTTTCGGTCGTAGAGGGCTTTAAATGGAGCAACCTTGATGCTCGTGTGATAACTGTTATTATAGGAAAACTCGACAAGGGGTAAATAAGTATCCCATGCCTTCCCAAAGTCAATTACGCAGGCTCGCAACATATCTTCCAGTGTTTGGATGGTCCTCTCACTCTGTCCGTCTGTCTGTGGACGATAGGCTGTGCTCATGTCCAGCCTTGTTCCTGGTGAATGTTGTAGTGATTGCCAGAATCTTGAGGTGAACCTACTATCTCTATCGGAGATAATGGACATAGGTACACCATGTAGCCGTACGATTTCCCTAATGTATGTTCTCGTAAGTTTCGCCATCTTGTCAGTTTCTTTGATAGGCAGGAAGTGTGCAGACTTGGTCAATCTATCGACGATGACCCATATGGTATCAAGTCCACCCGTTGTCTTGGGCAACTTGGTTACGAAATCCATAGTGATCCGCTCCCACTTCCATTCTGGGATCTCTGGGTGTTGCAGTAAACCAGAGGGTTTCTGGTACTCGACCTTAACCTTTGCGCAAGTAAGGCATTTACTTACGAAGGTAGCAATCTCTGCTTTCATATTAGGCCACCAGTATAGCTTTTTAAGATCCAGATACATCTTATTTGAACCTGGGTGGACGGAATACCGAGTGTTGTGCACCTCGGTCATGACCAAGTCTCGGAAACCACCGTGCTTCGGGGTCCAGATCCGGTTCATGAAATATAGGGCTCCGCCACCCTTGGCTTCTAAGTTCTTATCCATTCCTCTGAGGGATTCACTTTCCACATGTTCAGGTTTCATAGCTTCAAGTTGAGCCGCCTGAATTTGTTTAGACAAGTGCGAATGGATAGTCATCGTCAACGACTTGACTCTTCGATTAGAATATTCCTTCCGACTTAGGGCGTCTGCTACTACGTTGGCTTTACCCGGATGATAACGAATGTCGCATTCGTAGTCGTTGAGTAGCTCGACCCACCATCGTTGTCTCATGTTGAGCTCCTTCTGATCGAATATGTGTTGTAAACTCTTGTGGTCGGTAAAAATAGTGCTTTTTGTGCCATACAAGTAATGTCTCCAGATCTTCAGGGCAAACACAACTGCCCCCAGCTCAAGATCATGTGTGGTGTAGTTGACTTCGTGTGTCTTCAGCTGTCTCGAGGCGTAGGCGATGGCCTTACCCCGTTGCATCAGGACACAACCGAGCCCTTGGTTTGACGCATCGCAATAGACCACGAAGTCTTCTATTCCTTTGGGTAGGGATAGTATTGGTGCGGTGCACAAGGCTCGTTTGAGCGTTTGAAAAGCTCTCTCTTGTTTCTCTTCCCAGTCAAAGGCCACGCCCTTCTGGGTCAGTGTTGTAAGAGGTTTCGCAATACTGGAGAAGTTTTGTATGAACCCGCGGTAGTAGCCAGCAAGGCCTAGAAATTGACGAATTTCTGTAGGTGTCTTTGGTGCTGACCAGTTCTCAATACCCTTAATTTTGGATGGATCCACATGGATTCCCTCTTCGCTTACCACATGTCCTAAGAATTCGACTCGTCGGATCCAAAATTCACATTTCGAGAACTTCACATAGAGCTTCTCCGTTCGTAAAGTTTTTAAGACCTATCGTAGGTGATTGCCATGCTCTTCCTTACTCCGGGAGTAGATCAGAATGTCGTCGATGAACACAATTACGAACTGATCCAAGTAAGGTCGGCATACCCGATTCATCAGATCCATGAAAACTGCGGGTGCATTGGTCAATCCGAATGGCATCACCACAAACTCGTAGTGTCCGTAACGAGTCCGGAAGGATGTCTTCGGAATATCTTCCTCTAGCACTCATCACTGGTGATATCTGGATCTCAGATCAATTTTGGAAAAGTAGTTCGTCCCTTGCAGTTGGTCAAATAGATCGTCTATGCGAGGCAGAGGGTAACGATTTTTGACCGTCAGTTTGTTGAGTTCCCTGTAATCGATACACATACGGAATGATCCGTCCTTCTTCTTAACAAACAAGACTGGTGCTCCCCAAGGCGAGAAGCTTGGTCTTATGAAGCCCTTGCTGAGCAGTTCGTTAAGTTGACCAGATAATTCTGCATCTCTGCTGGTGCTAATCGGTATGGCGACTTAGCTACTGGGGTAGCTCCTGGAATTAAGTCGATTCTGAACTCGACCTGTCGTTGCGGAGGTAAACCTGGTAGCTCTTCTGGGAAAATGTCGGGGAAGTCGCTCACTACTGGAATGTTCTTTAGTTCTTTCGTTTCTAGGCTTGCATCGACAACGTGAGCAAGGAACGCGCGATATTCCTTACGTAGGTACTTTTGTGCTTGAATACTTGAAATAATACGAAGACTTGTACTGGGTTTGTCACCGTAGACGATAAGGGTTTCGTTAGACGGGAGATTTAGACGAATTGTTTTCTCAAAGCACATGATGTCGGCGTGATGAAGACTCAACCAATCCATGCCGATGATAACGTCGAAACTTTTAATGGAAACCGGCATTAGGTCGATTGGAAATGAATGGTTATCTAGAGTTAAGGTACAACCTAAGTATTTGCTCTTGGTGCTTTCAATTTTCCCATTAGCCATTTCTACCGTGAATTGTTCTTTAAGTGCGTGAGGTTGATGTTTAAGTATGTGAGCAAATTTATGGTTTACGAAGCTTTGCTCCGCTCCGCTGTCGAACAGAATGCATGCATAGGAGTTATCGAGGAGGAATGTACCCGTCACCACCGTCGGGTCAACAATTGCTTCCCCATGGCTTATTGCCAGTACTCTCCCCGATCCACCTGCATTCTTTGCTTTGGGGCAGTCCCTCTTGTACTGGCCTGCTTCACCACATCCATAGCAGGTTGGGCTCGCGCCTGAGCCAGGGACTTGAGTGATCGGTCTTGCTGGAGACCTACAGAAACGGACAGTGTGTCCTTTCTTGTCGCAGTTAGAATACTACATTTCACGGCAGGGGCCGTTGTGGTGGAAGTTGCATTTGTTGCACTTAGGCAAACTTCCTGCATACTGCTTCACCAGAGCAGTAGCAGCTGTAGGGGTTATTGCAGCATGTACAGCCACAATTTGTTGCTTTTTGGCAACTCGCTGCTTCTTCTTGTCATCCTAGAACTTCCGCTTAGTGTCAGCGGGTTTGGAGGGTTCCGGGATGGCTAGGGTTGTTGTCGCTGTTGGGGATTGAATTCCGTGGTCAACGAGTCGCTGTGCCAGTCGCTTGGCACTGTCGAAAGTAGTGGGGTTTGATGATAGAACATTTCCTTGGTATGGAGGCACCAGCCCCCAGATGTACCTTTCGATCTTTTTTCCTTCAGCAGGAATCATATTGGGGCAGAGAGCCACCGGTTCGCTAAATCTGGCGGTGTAAGCGACCACGTCGGTTCCCTTCATGGTCAGGCTCCAGATTTCCTGTTCCAATTTCTGGATTTCGCCTCTCGGGCAATACTCATACACCATGAGGTCTTTCATTGTTTCCCAGCCCATGTCGTTGGCTCCGACGAGAGTTAGAGCTTTAACGTGGCCATTCCACAACGTCAGAGCTTTCCTTCAAAGGTACATGCGGCATATTTAACTTTGCTCGCAGCAGGGCATGAACAGATTTTAAAGACAGATTCAGTCTTCTCGAACCATTACGAGAGGGCAATGACTCTGCTAGTTCCATAAAAGGACATGGGCTTACAGTTGGTGAAATCCTTGTAGGAGCATTCTTTCGTGCGCACATGGATTTCAGCATGAGTGGATTCAACAGGGGTTCCACCTTGGCTGTTGTTAGTTGAGTGATATTGAGCCATGGCAGTTGCCAATGCCGCAGCTACTGCAACATTTAGAGCCGCAGTATCGATGACAGGAGGAGGAGGTGCTGGAGGTGCAGGGTTATTCCGGGGAGATTTGCGAGGAGGCATCTTTCAGCTATAAGTTTATAAAGACAATTACAATGGTAAGAATCAATTGTAAGCAAGTTGAGAGTTACACATGGACTAAATAGCCATAGTCCAACGATTGAATGAGTGTACGAATTGAATTCACAATAGGGAAGAATAGTAGGAAAACGTAAGTATAAAGATTCTCTCACAGATTAGCTATATGTCAATGTTACTGGTATTATTGATGTAACGGGTTCAGGGAAAAATCGACCTATCAGTAGGTCTTACATCATACCATTCGTAAAAGTTTGACAGTTACTAGATTCCTAGTTAGCATACTGAGAGTTAGGAATATTTACAGACCAACGTTACTAAAAGTCCAGATACTAAAGGCTATTCCTTAATCAAAAGATAAAGATGTACTAGACATCTTCTAACGACGACGAGAATTTCTAGGGCGAATCCTCATATCTGCCAGTTGGCGAACCACTTCTTGAAGGTGTCGTTCGTGAGCTCTCTGGCGAACTCGAAGTTCTGCGATTTCGGTGGTTAATTGTTGTCGCAGTGCGTCATTGGTTCTCCTTGTCCCTTCGAGCACTTCTTCTAGATGTCGAATGCGGACGATATTAACGCCTGAGTTGGCATCAACTTCCATGACTCGGTCGATGGCTGCTCGACCTTGTTCGACATTTCGAGCAATTCTACGCACCATGAAAGGCAGAGCTCTATCCGTAGAACCACCTTCGCTAACGTTGTAAAAGGTTCGGTCCCCAAAGTAAGGTAAGGGTTGACCCTGCTCGTTGCTCCAACGATTTAAGTTGTTTACCCACATAGGAGTGGGACCTGGAAATGCTGGTCGGGGGTCGTAGTTCGGGGCTTGACCTATGGGAGGTAGATTGTTGGCTTCAGGCTCGGAGTCGGATCCATCAGAAAAGCCTTCTGCGAGGTGGTCATCCAGAGGGATTGGATGCTCATCTTCGGGCTCTTCTTCTTCCATCCACCCTGCATTGCCTTCATTTGGGAAGTATGGGTCGTCGTGATGGAATCCAACCATGATATCTACGCGAGAAAAGGGATATAAGAATATCATATATATGTAGCTAGTGGTACAAAATACACCTATAGTATTTTATGTTTAGGCTCTACTGATCTTCTTGTGGAATTGTTGGTAAGTTTTTAGACTTGTTAACGCATCACAACCGTTCTAGGGCATACGCTAATCACTCCTCGGACCAGCATAGTTGATCAGGCTATGCCATTCCCAGAACTGACCATACATCCCCGATGTGACAACCCAAAATTTCCAATTGTACGAACATCATCTATTCAATAGAAGCCAGTTCAGTTTCAGTGATTTTCTCACTTTTCCGAATCAGTTTGTGTACATTAGGGTTTATGTTTAAGGTGATATCAGGAGAGTGGATGCTCCTGGTTTTGTGAAATTTGGGCATTCCAAGTTTCATACTGTTGCAGTCCAATATCAGGAATAAAAATATTTTCTGCCAAAATATTCCAGGACTATAAATAGTTTTCTGAATTAAATTAATTCATTATTCACAATTCCAAATAGAGAAAAGCCATATTCTCTCTGACGGATCTTAGGGTTTTCATCCCACATTGTGTGTCTACTTTACTAAATGTGTTTCAATACTTGTTAGATGCTTATTAACTTCAATAACATGTTTAGATTACAAGATCCGGGAGTTTACTGCCCAAGAACGTTCTTGGGGAGTAAACTCCAAAATGGAACTTTAAGGCTTCCTAGACCCGATTCCTTGCTAGACAACTTGTAAAGGACTTTGTGTATGATCTTTATAGGCTAGAAATCATCCAAGAAACCCAAGTAATTGGAGTTTACGGCCAAGGAACTTCCTTGGGCCGTAAACCCCTTTTCAAGGGCATTTAGTGCCCTAAACTTCCCCTAATGCTTAAGGAACTTTACCCTCAAATCCTTGTGCCTATTTTAGACATCAAAACCCTTCAAAATCATAAGTTTATAGGAGTTTACGGCCAAGAACCCCTCTTGGGCCGTAATCCCCTTTTTTTTAGGGTAAAAAGCATTCCAAACACCCCTTAGGCCTTAAGACAATTTACCTTGAACACATGGGACTTGAATGGAGAGCAAAGCACATCATAATCACTCCTTAAAAGGAGTTTACGGCCAAGGAACTTATCTTGGGCCGTAAACTCCAAGTGAAGGCACAAAAGTGTGTCTCTTGTCCCCATTAGCCTTAGATAAAATCATGGAAGCCATCCTTGATGTTTAAGTGCCTCAAAACAATTAAAAGCCATCACCCCATAGGAGTTTACGGCCGTAAACTCTAGGGTGAATGGACTTTAGGCCGTAAACTCCCTTATGGAGCATTCTAGGGCCTTAAACTACTTCATGTGTTATTCCAACAAAGCAAGGAGTGTTCTAGGATCAAGATAGCACTTTAAAACACCCAAAACCACCATGTGAGGAGTTCACGGTCATAAACCCATGAGTTTACGGCCGTAAACTCCAAAGGGTGGGCTTTGTTGGGTGGTGAACTCTTATGCAAGGCCATTTGATGTTTCAAACCCTTTTGCCTTGTCCCGTAGCAACTTAGATGCAACCATTTGGACCTTAAACACTTATAAAATTGTTTACATGTTTTCTAAGTGTCTTAACTTATTTATTAAGTTATTATTTGTCTAATTAGTTATATATATGCTTATTATATGATAACTAGGCGCGTGCGTGTAAACAAGTCTCCGTTAGCCACCTAGCACGGTATCCGACACTGCAATTCAAACAGCTCACCGCAAGTGAGTTCATACCCCTTAAATCAACCTTTGAAATGATTTTAAATGTTTTAAATACTTTATGGGAGGGGATACAAGTCAAATACTTATAGTTATTCCTTCAATCACATGTGATTGCATTTAATCACATGTGATTAATAACTAGGAAAACAACCATTTTTACCACTGTTCAAACTGTTTATCAAACTGCTTTACTTTGAAATGTTTTACAAACTCTTTTACTATCCAAAATTATTTATAGACTGTGATTCAAACAAATGCTTCTTATGCTTAAACTGTTTTATCAACTTATGCCTGCAAATTGTTTTATAGATCGACATCAAGTCGATCTTCTCTTGAAATTATATTTATGCTTCAAATGTCTTATGAAAACTTATTTATGCTTTTATATATTCAATTGCATGCCCATATATGTATAGATATATAAATAATGTTCAAAGGGCTTAGGAAGGCCATCCGCCCTATTTCCTTTTCCTCGATTTGGATGTGGTCTGGTGGGATTTCGGGTGACCATCCGAAGGTCGTTTCCATATTACTTATATATCATATATATATATGTATAGACATAAAAGTACTTCCATATTCATACTTATCGGTACACCAATAGTTAGTTACCATCGGGGTAACACAGGAACATATACAGATATACTAGAAACAAGTACATATACAGATATACTAGAAACAAGTACATATACAGATATACTAGAAACAAGTACATATACAGATATACTAGAACGAGAAACACTACATATACATGAATACATTAACAATTGTGATCCACTGTGTCGGAGCATGCCTTAAATGTCATGGCCCGAGTTGTAGCCAGAATTCTCTTGGAGGGAGAGCGTGAGTTTCCATATAGATCTATACTGGATTGACTATCCTACACCTTGCTGCTAGCTACAGCCGGACCTGCAGGTCTGCGGGTGCCAAATGTCATTTCTTTTATTACGACCATTCATTATGTCGTTGTTACCAGTCGATAGCATGGTGCAATTTATCACAATATACCTTAATATAAATCCGGTTTAAGGTAGTAGTAATTAGTACAACAGTAGTTCTTATTATACAAAACTACAATACTACAATGATTCACCCATTACATATTTTAGTGATAACCTCACTTAAGCATTAATGTACAACCTATATTTTAACAAATGATAGTTATACTTGGGTAATTACACACTTTTAAAACAGACGAGTTTACAAAACAGTTAAGCCTTGGTAGAAGGTTACTTTTATAGAAAATATAGGATTTTTTGAGAGATTCAAACTTTTACAAACACTTTCAAACATTTACTTACATTTTTACAAACTTAACATTGAGACAGGTTCAAACGTTTTGACAAGAAACATTGACACTAAAATACTTATGAACTCACCAGCTTAATGCTGATAAACTCTTTCAAAATAACTTGTATTCTCAGGTCATCAGTAGACAAGTACCGAGGCCAGCTTTTGAGAAGATGGAGTGCATTCAAGACTCATCTCATATTATTTTGTGTACATTATTTTGGTGTCTATAACTGTACAGAACACACTTGTATTAAAATTATATATTTAATGCAATGGATGATGTTGTTTACTTATTTACATTTACTGTGTTGTGATACTATACATGATGTCCTCCGCCCCAGAACGTTTCCGCCGTTCTTGGTTTTGGGGTGTGACAGATTGTTATCAGAGCATTGTTTATAGTGAATCAAGTATATCAACCCATAAAAGATATACTAATCTATAAACCCAAATGGGATTAAAACACTCTGACCAAGAGTCTATACTTTAAATAATAAAATATTTAATTAAGTATACTAGTCTGCATTCATACTAAAATCAGTGTCACAATGACAAGAACAAAAGTATTACGATTGTTGAATATCACAAGTGAGCTCGGGGATGTATGGTCAGTCCTGGGAATGGCATAGCCTGATCAACTATGCTGGTCCTAGGAGTGATTAGCATATGCCCTAGAATGGTTGTGATATGTTAACAAGTCTAAAAACTTACCAACAATACCACAAGAAGATCAGTAGAACTTAAACTTAAAATATTATAGGAGTATTTTGTGCTATTAGTTACACGTATACTATATTCTTATACCTCTCTTCTCGCGTAGATCTAAATGGCTGGATTCCATCATGGCGACCCGTACTTTCCCAATGAAGGCAATGCCGGGTGGATCGATGAAGAGCCCGAAGATGAGCATCCAATCCCTTTGGATGATCACCTCGCAGAAGGCTTTTCTGATGGATCCGACTCCGAGCCTGAAGTCAACAACCTACCGATTGTAGGTCAAGCCCCGAACAACAACCCTCGACCAGCGTTTCCAGGTCCTACTCCCATGTGGGCAAACAACATAAATCGCTGGAGTGATGAGCAGGGTCAGCCCTTACTATACTTTGGGGACCGAACCTTTTACAACATCAACGATGGTGGCTCTGCTGACAGAGCTCTGCCAGTAATCATCCGCAGAATAGCTCGTAATGTCGAGCAAGGTCGAGCAGCCATCGACCGGGTCATGGAGATTGATGCCAATTCAGGTGTCAACACAGTCCGTATCCGCCGTCTTGAAGAAGACATGGAACGGACCCGGAGAACCAACGAAACTCTGCAGCAACAGCTGGCTGCCTCCCGTGCTGAAGTCTTGGAACTTAGAGCTCGTCAGAGGGCTCAGGATCGACACCTTCAAGAGGTGTTTCGCCAAGTGTCCGACCTCAGGACTTGCCCGAGGAATTCCCATCGCCATTAGATGATGTCTAGTACATCTCTGTCTTTTGATTTAGGGATAGCCTTGAACGTATGCGCTCTAAGAAGCACTTGTCTGTAAAATATTCCTAACTTTCAGTACTCTAATTAGGAATCTAGGACTGTCAGTCTTATCCTTTTGGGTATGATGTAAGACCTACTGTTAGGTCGATTTTCCTTGAACTTATTACATCAGTAATACCCATACTATTGAAATCTATCTAATCTGTGGGAAAAATCTGTACACTTGTGTATTCCTACTAATATTTCTTATTGTGATTTCAAACACTCATTCAAACAGTTGGGCTATGGTTAGTTAGTCCATGGGTCACTCTCACGTTGCTTACAAATTGATTCTTACCATCTTTCTTATCTTTATAAACTTATAGCTGAAAGATGCCTCCTCGCAAATCTCCCAGGAATAGGAATAATCCTCCACCGCCTCCACCGCCTCCGGTCATCGATACTGTAGCCCTGAATGCTGCCGTAGCTACAGCAGTGGCAACTGCCATGGCTCAGTATCACTCATCAGATGCCAGCAGAGGTGGAACCCCTGTGGAATCTATTCCGATTGAAATCCCTGTGCGCTCAAGAGAGTGCTCCTACAAGGATTTCACAAACTGCAAGCCGAAGCCGTTCTATGGCACCGGCGGAGTCATTGCTCTCTCGCAATGGTTCGAGAAGACTGAATCAGTCTTCGAAATCTGTTCATGCCCTGCTACGAGCAAAGTGAAATATGCCGCATGCACCTTTGAGGATAAAGCCCTAACGTGGTGGAACGGCCACGTCAAAGCCCTAACTCTCGTCGTGGCTAACGACATGGGCTGGGAAACGATGAAGGACCTCATGACTGAGGAATACTGCCCGAGGGGCGAAGTCCAGAAGTTAGAACATGAACTCTGGAATCTGACCATGAAGGGCACCAACGTGATCGCTTATACTGCCCGATTCAGTGAACTGGTGGCCCTATGCCACAATATGGTTCCCACTGAAGGGAAAAAGATCGAACGGTACGTGTGGGGACTAGTGCCTCCGGACCAGGGGAATGTCTTAGCATCCAGCCCCGCTACCTTTGACAGTGCCAAGCGATTGGCACAAAGACTCATTGACCATGGAGTCAAGACCCCTACAACCACAACCACCCTAGCCATCCCAGAACCATCCAAACCCGCTGGCACCAAGCAGAAGTTTTGGGATGAGAAGAAGAAGCAGCGAGCTGCAAAGAAACGACAAATCGTGGCAGTGCATGCCGCGGTAACCCCTACTGCTGTTACTGCTCCGGTGAAGCAGTATGCTGGAAGTTTGCCGAAGTGCAACAAATGCAACTTCCACCACAATGGCGCCTGCCGTGAAATGCAGTGTTTTAACTGCAACAGAAAGGCCACACCATCTGATTCTGTAAGTTCCCGGCGCAACCGATCTCCCAAGTTCCTGGCTCAGGCGCGAGCCCAACTTGCTATGGATGTGGCGAAACAGGCCACTTTAAAAGGGACTGCCCCAAGGCGAGGAATACTGGAGGAGCAGGGAGGGTACTAGCTATAGGCCACGGGGAAGCAGTTGCTGACCCGACAGTGGTGACTGGTACGTTCCTCCTTGATAACTCCTATGCATGCATTCTGTTCGATAGTGGAGCGGAGCGAAGCTTCGTAAACCACAAATTTGCTCGCATGCTTAAGCAACAACCACACGCACTTAATGAACATTTCACAGTAGAAATGGCCAATGGGAAAACTGAAAGTACTAATAGCATATACTTAGGTTGTCTTCTAACCTTAGATAACCAGTCTTTCCCAATCGACCTTATGCCGGTCTCAATAAAAAGGTTCGACGTTATTATCGGCATGGATTGGTTAAGTCTTCATCGCGCCGACATCATGTGCTACGAGAAAGCAGTCCGTCTAAACCTCCCGTCTAACGAAACTCTTATAGTCTACGGCGACAAACCTGGTGCGAGTCTTCGCATTATTTCTAGTGTTCAAGCACAGAAATATCTGCGCAAAGAATACCACGCATTCCTTGCTCACATCGTCGACACGAACCTAGAAACGAAAGAACTAAAGGACCTCCCAGTAGTGAGCGACTTCCCTGACATTTTCCCAGAAGAACTACCCGGGTTACCTCCGCAACGACAAGTCGAGTTCAGAATCGACTTAGTCCCAGGAGCTACCCCAGTAGCCAAGTCGCCCTACCGTTTAGCACCAGCCGAGATGCAAGAACTCTCTGGTCAACTTAACGAACTGCTCAGCAAGGGCTTTATAAGACCAAGTTTCTCACCTTGGGGAGCATCGGTCTTGTTCGTTAAGAAGAAAGACGGATCATTCCGTATGTACATTGACTACAGAGAACTCAACAAATTGACAATCAAAAATCGTTATCCTTTGCCACGCATAGACGATCTATTCGACCAACTGCAAGGGGCGAACTATTTTTCCAAGATTGATCTGAGATCCGGATATCACCAGTTACGAGTGCTAGAGGAGGATGTGTCGAAGACAGCCTTCCGAACTCGTTACGGACACTACGAGTTCGTGGTGATGCCATTCGGATTGACCAATGCGCCCGCAGTCTTCATGGATCTGATGTATAGAGTATGCCGACCTTACTTAGATCAGTTCGTCATCGTTTTTATTGACGACATCCTGATCTACTCCCGAAGTAAGAAAGAGCATGGTGATCATCTGCGACAAGTTCTAGAGACATTACGAAAGGAGAAACTTTATGCGAAGTTCTCAAAATGTGAATTTTGGATCCGAAGAGTCGAATTCCTAGGACACGTGGTAAGCGAAGAAGGAATCCACGTGGACCCATCCAAAATAAAAGCCATTGAGAACTGGTCAGCGCCAAAGACGCCTACAAAAATTCGTCAATTTCTAGGTCTCGCTGGCTACTACCGCAGGTTCATTCAGAGCTTCTCCCGAATAGCAAAGCCTCTTACGACCCTGACCCAGAAAGGCGTGGCCTTTGACTGGGAAGAGAAACAAGAAAGAGCGTTCCAAACGCTCAAACGAGCCTTGTGCACCGCACCGATACTATCCGTTCCCGAAGGAATAGAAGACTTCATAGTCTATTGCGATGCATCCAATCAAGGACTCGGATGTGTTCTGATGCAGCGAGGTAAGGTCATCGCCTACACCTCGAGACAGTTAAAGACACACGAGGTTAACTACACGACCCACGATCTTGAACTAGGAGCAGTAGTGTTTGCTCTGAAGATCTGGAGACATTACTTGTATGGAACGAAGAGCACTATCTTTACCGACCACAAGAGTTTACAACACATTTTCGATCAGAAGGAGCTAAACATGAGACAACGACGGTGGGTCGAGCTACTCAGTGATTTCAAATGCGATATTCGTTATCATCCGGGTAAATCCAACGTAGTAGCAGACACCCTAAGTCGGAAAGAATATTCTGGTCGCAAAGTCAAGTCACTATCAATAACCATCCATTCACACCTGACTAAGCAAATTCAGGCGGCTCAACTTGAGGCCATGAAACCTGAAAATGTGTCGAGTAAATCCCTTAGGGGAATGGACAAGAACTTTGAAGCCAAGGGTGACGGAGCTTTATATTTCATGAACCGGATCTGGACACCGAAACACGGTGGTTTCCGAGACTTGGTCATGACCGAGGCGCACAACACTCGGTATTCCATCCACCCAGGTTCAGATAAGATGTATCTGGATCTTAAAAAGCTATACTGGTGGCCTAATATGAAAGCAGAGATTGCTACCTTCGTGAGTAAATGCCTTACTTGCGCAAAGGTTAAGGTCGGGTACCAGAAGCCCTCTGGTTTACTGCAATAACCAGAGATCCCGGAATGGAAGTGGGAGTGGATCACTATGGATTTCATAACCAAGTTGCCCAAGACGACGGGTGGGCTTGACACCATATGGGTCATCGTTGATAGATTGACCAAGTCTACACACTTTCTGCCGATCAAGGAAACCGACAAGATGGAGAAACTTACGAGAACACACATTAGGGAAATTGTACGGTTGCATGGTGTACCTATGTCCATTATCTCCGATAGAGATAGTAGATTCACCTCAAGATTTTGGCAATCACTACAACGTTCCCTAGGAACAAGGCTGGACATGAGCACGGCCTACCATCCATAGACCGACGGAAAGAGTGAGAGGACCATCCAAACACTGGAAGATATGTTGCGAGCCTGTGTGATTGATTTTGGGAAGGCATGGGATACTCATTTACCTCTTGTCGAATTCTCCTATAATAACAGTTATCACACGAGCATCAAGGCTGCTCCATTCGAAGCTCTCTACGGCCGCAAGTGCAGATCCCCTCTGTGCTGGGCTGAGGTGGGTGATACCCAATTAGCAAGAGGGCAAGCTTCCAAAAGTACTCTCACCGGTCCGGAAATCATTCGGGAAACGACAGAGAAAATCGTTCAGATCTGTGAACGTTTGAAAGCCTCTAGAGACGGACAGAAGAGCTATGCCCATAAACGAAGAAAACCTTTGGAATTTCAGGTGGGAGACCGAGTCCTTCTCAGAGTCTCACCCTGGAAGGGCTTGATACGCTTCGGCAAGCGTGGAAAGCTTAATCCGAGGTACATAGGGCCTTTCGAGATTCTTGCCAGAGTCGGCCCAGTAGCTTACAAACTCGACCTACCCGACACACTTTGTAACGTACATTCTACATTCGACGTATCTAACTTGAAAAGTATCCGTCCGACGAGACTCTCGTAATCCCACTCGACGAGATCGAGATCAACGAGAGCCTCAACTTCGTGGAAGAACCTGTAGAGATCATGGACCGTGAGGTCAAGCAGACAAAAAAAGTCGTATCCCGATCGTGAAGGTTCGCTGGAACGCCAAGCGAGGACCGGAATTCACTTGGGAACGCGAGGATCAGATGAAGTTGAAATACCCTCATCTTTTCGCTTAATTGTTGTAACTTTATATTTGCTTAAATTCTAATTTCGGGACGAAATTCCCTCTAACGGGGGGATGATGTGACAACCCGAAATTTCCAATTGTATGAACATCATCTATTTAATAGAAGCCAGTTCAGTTTCAGTGATTTTCTCACTTTTCCGAATCAGTTTGTGTACATTAGGGTTTATGTTTAAGGTGATATCAGGAGAGTGGATGCTCCTGGTTTTGTGAAATTTGGGCATTCCAAGTGATTTTCAAACATTTACTTACATTTTTACAAACTTATACATTGAGACAGGTTCAAACGTTTTGACAAGAAACATTGACACTAAAATACTTATGAACTCACCAGCTTAATGTTGATAAACTCTTTCAAAATAACTTGTATTCTCAGGTCATCAGTAGACAGGTACCGAGGCCAGCTTCTGAGAAGATGGAGTGCATTCAAGACTCATCTCATATTATTTTGTGTACATTATTTTGGTGTCTATAACTGTACAGAACACACTTGTATTAAAATTATATATTTAATGCAATGGATGATGTTGTTTACTTCTTTACATTTACTGTGTTGTGATACTATACATGACGTCCTCCGCCCCAGAACGTTTCCGCCGTTCTTGGTTTTGGGTGTGACACCCGAGCTCACTTGTGATATTTAACAATCGTAATACTTTTGTTCTTGTCGTTGTGACATTGATTTTAGTATGAATGCAGTCTAGTAGACTTAATTAAATATTTTAATATTTAAAGTATAGACTCTTGGTCAGAGTGCGTTAATCCCTAATGGGTTTATAGTTTAGTATATCTTTTATGGGTTGATATACTTGATTCACTATAAACAATGCTCTGATACCAATCTGTCACACCCCAAAACCAAGAACGGCGGAAACGTTTTGGGGTGGAGGACGTCATGTAAAGTATCACAACACAGTAAAAGTAAACAATCAAACAACATCATTCATTGCATTAAGTATATAATTTTAATAAAAGTGTGTTCTGTACAGTTATAGACACCAAAAATAATGTAAGTCAAAATAAAGAGATGAGTCCTGTATGCGCTCCATCTTCTCAAAAGCTGGTCTCGGTACCTGTCTACTGATGACCTGAGAATACAAGTTATTTTGAAAGAGTTTATCAGCATTAAGCTGGTGAGTTCATAAGTATTTTAGTATCGGTGTTTGTTATTAAAACGTTTGAACATATCTCAAGTGTAAGTTTGTAAAATATGTGTGAATGTTTGTAAGTGTTTTTAAAAGTTTGAATCTCTTAGAAAAACCTATATTTTCCATTAAAGTAGCCTTCTACCAAGGTTTAACTGTTTTGTATGTTCGTTTGTTGTAAAAATGTGTAATTTCCCTAGTATAACTATCATTTAACAAAATATAGTTTGTACATTAATGCTTAAGTGAAAATATCACTAAATATTTGTAATGGGTAAATTATTGTAGTACTATGGTGTTGTATTATAGGAACTACTGTTGTACTAACTACCTTAACCCGGATGTATATTAAGGTGTCATGTGATTTAATTGTACCATACTATCGACTGAGTAACAACGACAAATGTAGGTCGCAAAAAGGTATGACGTTTGGCACCTGCAGACCTGCTGGTCCGGCTGCAGCTAGCAGCAAGGTGTAGGATAGTCAATCCAGTATAGATCTATACGCAAACTCATGCTCTCCCTCCAAGAGACTCTGGTTACAACTCGGGCCATGACATTTAAGGCACGCTCCGATACAGTGGATCACATTTATGTTAGTATTTGTATGTATATGTATATGTAATGTTTATGTGCTAGTATCGTTGTATACGTTCTCTTTCTAGTATAGTTGTATATGTTCTCATAGTAATATCATGTATATGTTCTCGTAGTAATGTAATTTATACATTCTCGTTAGTAATGTAATGTATATGTTCTCATAGTAATAAGTATGGACCCGTGAATGAACAGACTCATTGATCTAGCAAAAGTATAAGTGTAATCCTGTGTTACCCCGATGGTAACTTACTACTGATGTAACTGATATGCATGAATATAGAAGTACTTTTATGTCTATATATGCACATATGTTATATAATTTATATTGAAATGACCCTCGGACGGCTACCCGACATCCCACCTGACCACATCCAAATCGAGGAAAAGGAAATAGGGCGGATGGCCTTCCTAAGCCCTTTAAACATTACTTATATATCTATACATGTATGGGCATGCAATTTATAAGAAGTAAAACAAATTTTAATAAAAGCATTTGATATGTAAAAGAGTTTGTAAAACATTTTGAAGTAAAACAGTTTGATAAACAGTTTGAACAGTGATAAAATCATTGGTTTTCTAGTTATTAATCACATGTGATTGATGTAATAACTATAAGAATTCAACTTGTATCCCCCCCCATAAAAGTATTTAAAACATGTAAAAGTATTTCAAAGGTTAATTATAGGGGTATGAACTCACCTGAAGTGAGTGGTTCTGATGACGATGTCGGATTTGGTGCTAAGTGTCAAGTGGTGACTTGAGTACACGCGTGAATCCTATTTAGCATATATAGGAACATATATGGATTTAATTAGTGTTTTGAACAACTAATTGATGATTTTGGGACCACCTTAGGGACTAGTAAACACTTATAATGAAGTGTTACAATCATATATGATTGTATAAGGGTTTATAAGGCTATACAAGAGGGTGTATGGCCAAAATACACACTATATGTGTGTGTGCGGCCAGGTGTGCGGCCTAGTGTGCTGCCAGCACATGTGTGCAGCCCAGTGTGCGGCCATGTGTGCTGCCAGGTGGTGTGTCCTGCCATGTGTGCTGCCAGATGAAGATCTTGGTGTTCTTGGTGTTCTTGGTACCTTTTATGAAGATCTTCAAGGAGAATGGATGATACTTGAGAGGATTTTCGTGTTCTATGCTTGAATAAGTGAAGGAAGTGTTCAAGAATGATCTAAGGGTGACATATATATGTAGAGTATGCGGTTGGGAAGGTGTGAGGCCGCAAACAAGAGTGTGTGGCCGCACACTCAATTGTGTAGCCGCACACTCCATGTGTTAGAGTGTTTGGCCCAGTTTTGATTCCTACACTTCGATTTAACCCTTTTATCACTCCTACCTTAATTATATCATATTTAGAACGCTTCATTAGACTCTAAAGGGTACTACCATATAGTAAAATAAGTCTAATATTGGAAAGAATTGAAGAGTGCTTGCAAGAAGTTTTTCGGGTTGTCACATCATCCCCCTGTTAAGGGAATTTCGTCCCGAAATTTGAGTTTAATTACTAGATTATTACAAATAACTAAGTAAAAAGATGAGGATATTTCAGTTTCATCTGATCCTCGCGTTACCAAGTGAATTACGGCCCGCGCTTGGCGTTCCAGCGAACTTTCACAATTGGGATACGGCTTTGCTTCGTCTGTTTGACCTCACGGTCCATGACTTCTACGGGTTCTTCCACGAAGTTGAGGCTCTCGTTGATCTCGATCTCGTCGAGTGGGATTACAAGAGTCTCGTCGGATAGACACTTTTTCAAATTGGAAACGTGGAATGTAGAATGTGCGTTATGAAGTTCGTTCAGTAGATTAAGTTTGTAAGCTACTGGACTGATTCTTGCGAGAATCTCAAAAGGCCCAATGTACCTTGGATTTAGTTTTCCACTCTTTCCGAAGCGTATCAAACCCTTCCAGGGTGAGACTTTGAGAAGGACTCGGTCTCCCACCTGAAATTCCAAAGGTTTTCTTCGTTTATCGGCGTAGCTTTTATGTCGGTCTCTGGAGGCTTTCAATCGTTCACGGATCTGAACGATCTTCTCCGTCGTTTCCCAAATGATTTCTGAACCTGTGAGAGTACTATCAGAAGTTTGACCCTTAGCTAATTGGGTATCACCCACCTCAGCCCAGCACAGAGGAGATCTGCACTTTCGGCCGTAGAGGGCTTCAAATGGAGCAGCCTTGATGCTCGTGTGATAACTGTTATTATAGGAAAACTCGACAAGGGGTAAGTGAGTATCCCATGCCTTCCCAAAGTCGATCACGCAGGCTCGCAACATATCTTCCAGTGTTTGGATGGTCCTCTCACTCTGTCCGTCTGTCTGTGGATGATAGGCTGTGCTCATGTCCAGCCTTGTTCCTAGTGAATGTTGTAGTGATTGCCAGAATCTTGAGGTGAACCTTCTATCTCTATCGGAGATAATGGACATAGGTACACCATGTAGCCATACGATTTCCCTAATGTATGTTCTCGTAAGTTTCGCCATCTTGTCAGTTTCTTTGATAGGCAGGAAGTGTGCAGACTTGGTCAATCTATCGACGATGACCCATATGGTATCAAGTCCACCCGTTGTCTTGGGCAACTTGGTTATGAAATCCATAGTGATCCGCTCCCACTTCCATTCTGGGATCTCTGGTTGTTGCAGTAAACCAGAGGGTTTCTGGTACTCGACCTTAACCTTTGCGCAAGTAAGGCATTTACTTACGAAGGTAGCAATATCTGCTTTCATATTAGGCCACCAGTATAGCTTTTTTAGATCTAGATACATCTTATCTGAACCTGGGTGGACGGAATACCGAGTGTTGTGCACCTCGGTCATGACCATGTCTCGGAAACCACCGTCCTTCGGGGTCCAGATCCGATTCATGAAATATAGGGCTCCGCCACCCTTGGCTTCAAAGTTCTTATCCATTCCTCTGAGGGATTCACTCGCCACATGTTCAGGTTTCATAGCTTCAAGTTGAGCCGCCTGAATTTGTTTAGACAAGTGTGAATGGATAGTCATCGTCAACGACTTGACTCTTCGACCAGAATATTCCTTCCGACTTAGGGCGTCTGCTACTACGTTGGCTTCACCCGGATGATAACGAATGTCGCATTCGTAGTCATTGAGTAGCTCGACCCACCGTCGTTGTCTCATGTTGAGCTCCTTCTGATCGAATATGTGTTGTAAACTCTTGTGGTCGGTAAAAATAGTGCTTTTTGTGCCATACAAGTAATGTCTCCAGATCTTCAGGGCAAACACAACTGCCCCCAGCTCAAGATCATGTGTGGTGTAGTTGACTTCGTGTGTCTTCAGCTGTCTCGAGACGTAGGCGATGACCTTACCCCGTTGCATCAGGACACAACCGATCCCTTGGTTTGACGCATCGCAATAGACCACAAAGTCTTCTATTCCTTCGGGTAGGGATAGTATTGGTGCGGTGCACAAGGCTCGTTTGAGCGTTTGAAAAGCACTCTCTTGTTTCTCTTCCCAGTCAAAGGCCACGCCCTTCTGGGTCAGTGTTGTAAGAGGTTTCGCAATACTGGAGAAGTTTTGTATGAACCTGCGGTAGTAGCCAGCAAGGCGTAGAAATTGACGAATTTATGTAGGCGTCTTTGGTGATGACCAGTTCTCAATAGCCTTATTTTTGGATGGATCCACGTGGATTCCCTCTTCGCTTACCACATGTCCTAAGAATTCGACTCTTCGGATCCAAAATTCACATTTCAAGAAGTTCACATAGAGCTTCTCCGTTCGTAAAGTTTTTAAGACCTGTCGTAGGTGATTGCCATGCTCTTCCTTACTCTGGGAGTAGATCAGAATGTCGTCGATGAATACAATTACGAACTGATCCAAGTAAGGTCGGCATACACGATTCATCAGATCCATGAAAACTGCGGGCGCATTGGTCAATCCGAATGGCATCACCACAAACTCGTAGTGTCCGTAACGAGTCCGGAAGGCTGTCTTCGGAATATCTTCCTCTAGCACTCGTAACTGGTGATATTTGGATCTCAGATCAATTTTGGAAAAGTAGTTCGCCCCTTGCAGTTGGTCAAATAGATCGTCTATGCGAGGCAGAGGGTAACGATTTTTGACCGTCAGTTTGTTGAGTTCCCTGTAATCGATACACATACGGAATGATCCGTCCTTCTTCTTAACAAACAAGACTGGTGCTCCCCAAGGCGAGAAGCTTGGTTTTATGAAGCCCTTGCTGAGCAGTTCGTTAACTTGACCAGATAATTCCTGCATCTCTGCTGGTGCTAATCGGTATGGCGACTTAGCTACTGGGGTAGCTCCTGGAATTAAGTCGATTCTGAACTCGACCTGTCGTTGCGGAGGTAAACCTGGTAGCTCTTTTGGGAAAATGTCGGGGAAGTCGCTCACTACTGGAATGTTCTTTAGTTCTTTCGTTTCTAGGCTTGCATCGACAACGTGAGCAAGGAACGCGCGATATTCCTTACGTAGGTACTTTTGTGCTTGAATACTTGAAATAATACGAAGACTTGTACTGGGTTTGTCACCTTAGACGATAAGGGTTTCGTTAGACGGGAGATTTAGACGAATTGTTTTCTCAAAGCACATGATGTCGGCGTGATGAAGACTCAACCAATCCATGCCGATGATAACGTCGAAACTTTTAATGGAAACCAGCATGAGGTCGATTGGAAATGAATGGTTATCTAGAGTTAAGGTACAACCTAAGTATATGCTCTTGGTGCTTTCAGTTTTCCCATTTGCCATTTCTACCGTGAATTGTTCTTTAAGTGCGTGAGGTTGATGTTTAAGTATGTGAGCAAATTCGTGGTTTACGAAGCTTTGCTCCGCTCCACTATCGAACAGAACGCATGCATAAGAGTTATCGAGGAGGAACGTACCAGTCACCACCGTCGGGTCAGCAACTGCTTCCCCATGGCTTATTGCCAGTACTCTCCCCGATCCACCTGCATTCTTTGCTTTGGGGCAGTCCCTCTTGTACTGGCCTGCTTCACCACATCCATAGCAGGTTGGGCTAGCGCCTGAGCCAGGGACATGAGTGATCGGTCTTGCTGGAGACCTATAGAAACGGACAGTGTGTCCTTTCTTGTCGCAGTTAGAACACTGCATTTCACGGCAGGGGCCGTTGTGGTGGAAGTTGCATTTGTTGCACTTAGGCAAACTTCCTGCATACTGCTTCACCGGAGCAGTAGTAGCTGTAGGGGTGATTGCAGCATGTACAGCCACAATTTTTTGCTTTTTGGCAGCTCGCTGCTTCTTCTTGTCATCCCAGAACTTCCACTTAGTGTCAGCGGGTTTGGAGGGTTCCGGGATGACTAGGGTTGTTGTCGCTGTTGGGGATTGAATTACATGGTCAACGAGTCGCTGTGCCAGTCGCTTGGAACTATCGAAAGTAGTGGGGTTTGATGATAGAACATTTCCTTGGCACGGAGGCACCAGCCCCCAGATGTACCTTTCGATCTTTTTCCCTTCAGCGGGAATCATATTGGGGCAGAGAGCCACCAGTTCGCTAAATCTGGCGGTGTAAGCGACCACGTTGGTGCCCTTCATGGTCAGGCTCCAGAATTCCTATTCCAATTTCTGGATTTCGCCTCTCGGGCAATACTCCTCAATCATGAGGTCTTTCATTGTTTCCCAGCCCATGTCGTTGGCTCCGACGAGAGTTAGAGCTTTAACGTGGCCATTCCACCACATTAGGGCTTTTCCTTCAAAGGTGCATGCGGCATATTTAACTTTGCTCGCAGCAGGGCATGAACAGATTTCGAAGACAGATTCAGTCTTCTCGAACCATTGCGAGAGGGCAATGACTCCGCCGGTTCCATAAAAGGACTTGGGCTTACAGTTGGTGAAATCCTTGTAGGAGCATTCTTTCGTGCGCAAATGGATTTCAGCATGAGTGGATTCAACAGGGGTTCCACCTTGGCTGTTGTTAGTTGAGTGATATTGAGCCATGGCAGTTGCCACTGCCGCAGCTACTGCAGCATTTAGAGCCGCATTATCGATGACAGGAGGAGGAGGTGGTGGAGGTGCAGGGTTACTAGATTCCTAGTTAGCGTACTGAGAGTTGGGAATATTTTACAGACCAGCGTTACTAAAAGTCCAGATACTAAAGGCTATTCCTTAATCAAAAGATAAAGATGTACTAGACATCTTCTAACGACGACGAGAATTCCTAGGGCGAATCCTCATATCTGCCAGTTGGCGAACCACTACTTGAAGGTGTCGTTCGTGAGCTCTCTGGCGAACTCGAAGTTCTGCGATTTCGGTGGTTAATTGTTGTCGCAGTGCGTCATTGGTTCCCCTCGTCCCTTCGAGCGCTTCTTCTAGATGTTGAATGCGGACGGTATTAACGCTTGAGTTGGCATCAACTTCCATGACTCGGTTGATGGCTGCTCGACCTTGTTCGACATTTTGAGCAATTCTACGCACCATGACAGGCAGAGCTCTATCCGCAGAACCACCTTCGCTAACGTTGTAAAAGGTTCGGTCCCCAAAGTAAGGTAAGGGTTGACCCTGCTCGTCGCTCCAACGATTTAAGTTGTTTACCCACATAGGAGTAGGACCTAGAAATGCTGGTCGGGGGTCGTGGTTCGGGGCTTGACCTATGGGAGGTAGATTGTTGGCATCAGGCTCGGAGTCGGATCCATCAGAAAAGCCTTCTGCGAGGTGGTCATCCAGAGGGATTGGATGCTCATCTTCGGGCCCTTCTTCTTCGATCCACCCTGCATTGCCTTCATTTGGGAAGTATGGGTTGCCGTGATGGAATCCAGCCATGATATCTACGCGAGAAAAGGGATATAAGAATATCGTATATATTTAGCTAGTGGTACAAAATACACCTATAGTATTTTAAGTTTAGGCTCTACTGATATTCTTGTGGTATTGTTGGTAAGTTTTTAGATTTGTTAACGCATCACAACCTTTCTAGGGCATATAGGACTGACCATACATCCCCGAGCTCACTTGTGATATTTAACAATCGTAATACTTTTGTTCTTGTCGTTGTGACACTGATTTTAGTATGAATGCAGTCTAGTAGACTTAATTAAATATTTTAATATTTAAAGTATAGACTCTTGGTCAGAGTGCGTTAATCCCTAATGGGTTTATAGTTTAGTATATCTTTTATGGGTTGATATACTTGATTCACTATAAACAATGCTCTGATACCAATCTGTCACACCCCAAAACCAAGAACGGAGGAAACGTTCTGGGGCGGAGGACGTCATGTAAAGTATCACAACACAGTAAAAGTAAACAAGAAAACAACATCATTCATTGCATTAAATATATAATTTTAATACAAGTGTGTTCCGTACAGTTATAGACACCAAAAATAATGTAAGTCAAAATAAAGAGATGAGCCCTATATGCGCTCCATCTTCTCAAAAGCTGGTCTCGGTACCTGTCTACTGATGACCTGAGAATACAAGTTATTTTGAAAGAGTTTATCAGCATTAAGCTGGTGAGTTCATAAGTATTTTAGTGTCGGTGTTTGTTATTAAAACGTTTGAACATATCTCAAGTGTAAGTTTGTAAAATATGTGTGAATGTTTGTAAGTGTTTGTAAAAGTTTGAATCTCTTAGAAAAACCTATATTTTCCATTAAAGTAGCCTTCTACCAAGGTTTAACTGTTTTGTATGTTCGTTTGTCGTAAAAATGTGTAATTTCCCAAGTGTAACTATCATTTAACAAAATATAGTTTGTACAATAATTCTTAAGTGAAAATATCACTAAATATGTGTAATGGGTAAATTATTGTAGTACTGTAGTGTTGTATTATAGGAACTACTGTTGTACTAACTACCTTAACCCGGATGTATATTAAGGTGTCATGTGATTTAATTGTACCATACTATCGACTGAGTAACAACGACAAATGTAGGTCGTAAAAAGGTATGACGTTTGGCACCCGCAGACCTGCAGGTCCGGCTGTAGCTAGCAGCAAGGTGTAGGATAGTCAATCCAGTATAGATCTATACGCAAACTCATGCTCTCCCTCCAAGAGACTCTGGTTACAACTCGGGCCATGACATTTAAGGCACGCTCCGATACAGTGGATCACATTTATGTTAGTATTTGTATGTATATGTATATGTAATGTTTCTGTGCTAGTATTGTTGTATACGTTCTCTTTCTAGTATAGTTGTATATGTTCTCATAGTAATATCATGTATATGTTCTCGTAGTAATGTAATGTATGCGTTTTCGTTAGTAATGTAATGTATATGTTCTCATAGTAATAAGTATTGACCTGTGAATGAACTGATTCATTGATCTAGCAAAAGTATAAGTGTAATCCTGTGTTACCCCGATGGTAACTTACTACTGATCTAACTGATACGCATGAATATAGAAGTACTTTTATGTCTATATATGCACATATGATATATAATTTATATTGAAACGACCCTCGGGCGGCTACTCGACATCCCACCAGACCACATCCAAATCGAGGAAAAGGAAATAGGGCGGATGGCCTTCCTAAGCCCTTTAAACATTACTTAGATATCTATACATATATGGGCATGCAATTTATAAGAAGTAAAACAAAGTTTAATAAAATCATTTGATAAGTAAAAGAGTTTGTAAAACATTTTGAAGTAAAACAGTTTGATAAACAGTTTGAATAGTGATAAAATCATTGGTTTTCTAGTTATTAATCACATGTGATTGATGTAATAACTATAAGTATTCAACTTGTATCCCCCCCATAAAAGTATTTAAAACATGTAAAAGTATTTCAAAGGTTAAATATACGGGTATCAACTCACCTGAAGTGAGTGGTTCTGATGACGATGTTGGATTTGGTGCTAGGTGTCAAGTGGTGACTTGAGTACACGCGTGAATCCTATTTAGCATATATAGGCACATATATGGATTTAATTAGTGTTATGAACAACTAATTGATGATTTTGGGACCACCTTAGGGACTAGTAAACACTTATAATGAAGTGTTACAATCATATATGATTGTATAAGGGTTTATAAGGCTATACAAGAGGGTGTATGGCCAAAATACACACTATATGTGTGTGTGAGGCCAGGTGTGCGGCCTAGTGTGTTGCCAGCACATGTGTGCGGCCATGGGTGCTGCCAGGTGGTGTGTGCTGCCATGTGTGCTGCCAGATGAAGATCTTGGTGTTCTTGGTGTTCTTGGTACCTTTTATGAAGATCTTCAAGGAGAATGGATGATACTTGAGAGGATTTTCGTGTTCTATGCTTGAATAAGTGAAGGAAGTGTTCAAGAATGATCTAAGGGTGACATATATATGTAGAGTGCGCGGTTGGGAAGGTGTGAGGCCGCAAACAAGAGTGTGTGGCCGCACACTCAAGTGTGTAGCCGCACACTCCATGTGTTGGAGTGTTTGGCCCGGTTTTGATTCCTACACTTCGATTTAACCCTTTTTATCACTCCTACCTTAATTATATCATATTTAGAACGCTTCATTATACTCTAAAGGGTACTACCATATAGTAAAATAAGTCTAATATAGGAAAGAATTGAAGAGTGCTTGCAAGAAGTTTTTCGGGTTGTCACACTTACATCCTATGACCAGGGCTTTTCGGAAGGAAGGCGACACTACATGTATAGATCTATATGGGGCAGACACTCTTATATCCCGACTGTTAACTACAGTCCGAGCCGACCAGGCTCAGGGGTGGCACAACTTCACTAAACTACGTATGACCGGGAATGTCATCGCACTCTCTATTTCTAACACAATTGGTCACATAAAGGAATACACTTATATCCACATTAATACACTAAGACTAAAGTCTAAGCTAACATCCCGAAGTAAGTAAGTATCTATTACTAATGGAAGTTTGCACCACTACTACTAACAACAGGCATAACTTTTCCTTATCCACACTACATACTAGAGATTTACTACTATACTTTTACATCTAAAGGTTTTCAAGGATAAAACTTACACCAACTTAAAGGATTTCACTTACAATGTACTTTCTGGAAAATATAGGATTTTCTAGGGTTTTGTACTACTTATAAACATAAATTACAGATTTTCATACTATAAGTTTTAAAACATTTTATACATCAACCACACTAAATTCTTATGAACTCACCAGCTTTATGCTGATACTCAGTTTCAAAATAACTTGTATCCTCAGGTCAAAGATAGACAAGTATAGGTGCAGCATTTTGGAGAAGATGGAGCATACAAGATTCCATCTCTTATTTTTGTTATATTTTGGTGTCTATTGAAACTTTACAGAACACGCTTGTAAATAAACTCACTATGTAAATGAAATGGTTGTTGTTTTCTTGCTTTTACTATTATGCAATTGTGATGATACTATACATGACGTCCTCCACCCCGGAACGTATTCCGTCGTTATCGGTTTTGGGGTGCGACGGATTGGTATCAGAGCATTGTTTATAGTGAATCAAGTATATCAACCTATAAAAGATATACGAACTATAAACACTTCGGGACTAAACCACTCTGACCAAGAATATATACTTCTAAATACTAAAGAATTTAATTAAGTATATATATACATTCACTACTACAAAAGGGTCAGTATCATACTAGAATAAAACAGAAGTATTAAGATTGTTGAACAGCACAATTAAGCTTAGAGACATATAGTCACATCTGGGGGGATGTAGCCTGATCAACTACATTTATCCAGGAGTGACTAGCATGTGCCTAAGGGTGATTGTGGTGTTGCAACAAGTCTAAAAAAAACATACCAACACTACCACAAGAACGTTAGAACAGGAATACTATAGGAGTGTTCTGTATACTACTAACTACATATGTGATAACTAAAAGGGTCGTTACTAGTTGGAAAATAGTTGCTAGTGGATACACCACGATTACATGTGACTAGAGCGCTATAGACTCAGTATCTGTGGCCTTTGCTTCATTTCCTGTTCTTGTTTGATTGGGGATCTGAAGTTAGGGTTACTTATTCGAAGGACTATCTTGCTTCGGTTACATGTAATTGGTATGCATTACGCAAGTATTGGGTCGACTAATAATCATTCATCCTATAAGTATCCTAGGTTAGTACGTCTATTAACTTTCCTTCCCCTTTTCTTGCGTAGATAGCACGGCTGGCTTCCACCATCCCGGCGGTCCGCACTATCCAAACCTGGGCACTGGAGGATGGCTCTATGAGGAGTCAGATGATGATCATCCGATCCCTTTGGACGATCATCAGGCTAAAGGCTTCCTGATAGCTCCAGCTCCAAGCCAGAAGTTAACAACCTACCCCCTCAAGCTCCAAACCCCAACCCCCGTCCGACATTTCAGGGTCCCACTCCTATGTGGTCCATATCCTTGAACCGATGGAGCGAGGAGCAGGGCCAGCCTTTACCTTACAATGGAGACCGAAGCTTCTACAACATAAGCGAGGGAGGACCAGCGGACCGAGTTCTGCCCATCATGATCCGAAGGATTGCCAGGAATGTCGAGCAGGGTCAAGAAGCCATATGCCGAGTTGTAGAAGTGGATGCCAACTCGAATCTCAACACTGTTCGCATCCACCAACTTGATGAAGCTATGGATAGGACAAGGAGGACCAACGAGACTCTGTAGCAACAACTACCTGCATCCCGAGCCGAAGTTAGGGAACTCCGAGCACGTCAAAGGGCTCATGAACGACATCTTCAGGAAGTTACGTGTCAACTAGCTGATCTGAGGGTTCGCCCAATGAGTGCCCGTCGCCCGTGGAAAATGTCTAATAATCTCACTCTTTTGTTTAAGGACTAGCCTTTACTTTCTATGCTTAGTAGAGCACTTGTCTGTAAACATTCCTAGCTTTGGAAGTACTCTAATTAGGCCTCTAAACTGCCAACATTTTCCTTATGGTTTGATGTAAGACCTACTGTTAAGTCACTTTTCATGAACTGTATTACATCATTAATATCAGTAAATTGGCAGTTAACTACTCTATTGCTATGACTCTCTTTCTGATCTTTGGATTATGTTGATGTAGTCCATAAAACACTCCTATCATACTAGCAATAGACTCTTACTATTGCTATCATTTCTATGATTTTCCGGTGAAAGATGCCTCCACAAAAACGCCCAAACAGAGGCAGACCAGTAACTCAAACCCCTCCTCCACCACCTCCTCCTCCGCAATTTGATCCAGTGTTGTTTCAAACAGCTGTGACGGCAGCCATGGCTCAAATGAATTCTGGTGATGCGAGCGGTGGCAACTCTAGATTTGGTGAAGTCCATCAAAGAGTGTAGGGATGTACTGATAAGGACTTCATGAACTGCAAACCTACCTTCTTCGATGGTACCGGAGGAATCCTAGCATTGACTCAGTGGTTCGAGAGAACTGAGGCTGTCTTTGAAATGTGCTCATGCCCCGAGGAGAGCAAAATAAAGTTCGCTACTGCCACCCTCACTAACAGGGCCCTGACATGGTGGAACGGCCATGTCAGTGGACTCTCTTTGGTAAGAGCCAATGCCATGGGCTGGGACACACTGAAGGACCTCATGAGAGGGGAGTATTGCCCCAGGGGCGAAATTCAGAAACTTGAGGAGGAACTCTGGAACCTCAAGATGAAAGGGACCGACATAACAGCTTACACAGCTAGTTTATGCGACTTGGCGGCTATGTGTCCCAACATGATCCCTTCTGAAATCAAGAAGATTGAACGATACATTTGGGGTTTAATGCCACCGTATCGAGGAAACGTTCTAGCCTCACGCCCTACAACCTTTGACAGTGCTAAAGAATTGGCCCAGAGTTTAATCAATCATGAGGTTTCTTCCACTCCAGCAACAACAACTACAACTACCACTGCACCACCCAAATCAACTGACAAAAAGAGAAAGCATTGGGATCAGAAAAAGGGCAAGAAGACTCAACCCTCCTCCAAAGATCAACAAATTGTGGTTGTCCATGCTGCCACCACTCCTGCTACCCCTGCACCGGCAAAAGCTTATGGTGGGAACCTGCCCAAGTGTCCTAAGTGCCCCTACCATCACAACGGCCCCTGCCGTGAATTGCAATGCATCAACTGTGGCCGGAAAGGCCATACTGTTATGGTTCGGGACTGACCCAGACCTGTTATGGTTGTGGTGAAGCGGGCCATTTCAAGAAAAACTGTCCGAATGCTGGGAATGTGGGAGGAACAGGAAGACTACTTGCTATTGGCCACAAAGAAGCAGTAGCAGATCCCGCAGTAGTCACCGGTACGTTTCTTCTCAACAACTCTTATGCCTGTGTCTTATTCGATAGTGGTGCAGAAAGAAGCTTCTTAAACCAAAGCTTTAAACACTTACTTAAACAATCCCCACAACCACTAACAGAAACATTCGTCGTAGAAATGGCTAACGGAAAGACCGAAATCTCTAATGAAATTTACATAGGTTGTACCCTCACATTAGACGGTCATTCATTCCCAATCGATCTCATACCGGTCTCGATCAAGAGTTTCGATGTCATTGTTGGCATGGACTGGTTAAGTCTTCATCACGCCGATATCCTGTGCTTCGACAAATCCATTCGCCTAAATCCACTGAATCACGAAACTCTGTTGATCTATGGAGACAAACCCGGTACGAGCCTTCGTATCATCTCAAGTATTCAAGACCAGAAATACTTGTGTAAGGAATATCGCGCCTTCCATGCACACGTCGTTGACACAAGCCAGAAAGCGAGAGATCCAAAAGACATCCCTGTTGTGTGCGATTTCCCTGACGTCTTCTCAGAGGACCTTCAAGCTTTACCTCCCAAACGTCAGGTTGAGTTCAGAATCGACCTAGTCCCAGGAGCTACCCCCGTAGCTAAGTCGCCCTATCGTTTAGCGCCTGCGGAGATGCAGGAACTATCCGGTCAACTTAACGAGCTGCTCAGCAAGGGCTTTATAAGACCGAGCTTCTCACCCTGGGGAGCTCCGGTCTTGTTCGTGAAGAAGAAGGACAGATCATTCCGTATGTGCATCGATTATAGGGAACTCAACAAACCTACAGTCAAAAATCGCTACCCTCTTCCCCATATCGACGACTTATTCGACCAACTACAAGGGCGAGTTACTTTTCCAAGATTGATCTTAGGTCCAGGTACCACTAGTTACGGGTGCTTGAGGAGGATGTCCCAAAGACAGCTTTCCGAACTCGTTACGGACACTACGAGTTCGTGGTGATGCCCTTTGGACTGACTAACGCACCCGCAGTGTTCATGGACTTGATGAATAGGGTGTGTCGTCCATACTTAGATCAGTTCATCATCGTCTTTATTGATCATATACTCATCTACTCTCAGAGCGAGGAAGAACACAGGAATCATCTATGATGGTTCCTAGAAACCCTACGATCAGAAAATTTATATGCGAACTTCTCTAAGTGCGAATTTTGGATCCGAAGAGTTGAATTCTTAGGACACGTGGTTAGTGAAGAAGGAATCCACGTGGATTCCTCCAAGATTAAAGCTATCGAGAACTGGTGAGCACCGAAGACGCCTACAAAAATTCGTCAATTTCTAGTCCTCGCTGGCTACTACCGCAAATTCATTCAAAACTTCTCTCGGATTGCGAAACCTCTCACCATGTTGACACAGAAAGGCGTAACATTTGACTGGGAAGAGAAATAGGAGAAGGCATTCTAGACCCTGAAGCGAGCCCTATGCACCGCATCGGTATTATCCCTTCCCGAAGGGACATAAGATTTTGTGGTATACTGCGATGCATCGAACCAAGGGCTCGGTTGTGTCTTGATGCAACGAGGTAAGGTCATTGCCTATGACTCCAGACAGCTGAAGACACATGAGGTTAACTATACCACTCACGACCTCGAGTTAGGGGCGGTCGTATTCGCTCTAAAAATATGGAGACATTACTTGTATGGAACGAAGAGCATAGTATGCACTGATCATAAAAGCCTCCAACACATACTGAACCAGAAGGAGCTCAACATGAGACAACAATGATGGGTGGAACTACTCAACGATTACGACTGCGAAATTCGTTATCATCGGGGAAAGCCAACGTGGTAGCAGACGCCCTAAGTAGAAAAGAGTATTCCGGTCGAAGAATCAAGTCATTAACAATGACTATCCATTCACACTTATCCGCGCAGATTAGGGAGGCTCAGCTCGAAGCCTTAAAGCATGAGAATGTGGCAGGAGAATCCCTGCGTGGAATGGATAATAACTTGGAGGTCAAGGGTGACGGAGCCTATTATCTTATGGACCGAATGTGGACTCCGCGCCACGGAGGTTTCAGAGACTTGGTCACGAAGGAAGCGCACAACACTCGATACTCCGTTCACCCTGGTTTAGATAAGATGTATCTGGATCTCAAAAAGCTTTACTGGTGGCCTAATATGAAAGCAGAGATTGCTACCTTTGTGAGTAAGTGCCTTACTTGCGCAAAGTTTAAGGTCGAATACCAGAATCCATCGGGTCTTCTCCAACAACCGGAGATACCGAAATGGAATTGGGAGCGGATCACAATGGATTTCATAACCAAGCTGCCCAAGACAACGGGTGGATTGGACACCATTTGGGTCATCGTCACCAGATTGACCAAGTCCGCGCACTTCCTACCCATCTAGGAAACAGACAAGATGGAGAAACTCACAAGAACATACATTATGGAGATAGTACGACTCTATGGTGTCCCTATATCCATTATCTCTGATAGAGATAGTAGGTTTACTTCGAGGTTCTGGCAATCACTACAAAAAGCATTAGGGACGAGGCTGGACATGAGTACAGCCTACCATTCGCAGACTGACAGACAATGTGAGAGGACGATCCAAACCTTAGAAGATATGATGCGACCCTGTGTGATTGACTTTGGTAAATCGTGGGATACACACTTGCCACTTATGGAGTTTTCCTACAACAATAGTTATCATACGAGCATCAAGGCAGCTCCATTTGAATCCCTCTATGGTCGGAAGTGCAGATCCCCTCTATGTTGGGCTGAGGTGGGTGACACGCAGTTAGCTAAAGGACGAGTTCCTGACAGCGCTCTCACGGGTCCGGAGATCATCAGAGAAACGACCGAGAAGATTGTACAGATTCGCATACGATTAAACGCAGCCAGGGATCGACAGAAAAGCTACGCAGACAAGCGAAGAAAACCTTTGGAATTCCAGGTGGGAGACCGAGTCCTTTTGAAGGTCTGACCCTGGAAGGGAACGATACGCTTTGGAAAGCGTGTAAAGCTGAATCCAAGGTAGATAGGGCCTTTTGAAATTCTCGCTAGAATCGGCCCCGTAGCTTACAAACTCAACCTACCCCACGAGATAAGTAACATACATCCTACCTTCCATGTCTCAAACTTGAAGAAATGTCTGTCCGACGAGACTCTCGTAATTCCTCTAGACGAGATTGAAGTCAACGAGAGCCTCAACTTCGTGGAAGAGCCTACGGAGATAATGGACCGAGAAGTAAAACGAACGAAACAAAGCCGCATCCCAATTGTGAAGGTCCGATGGAACGCCAAACGAGGACCGGAGTTCACTTGGGAGCGCGAGGATCAAATGAAGCTCAAATATCCCAATCTCTATGATTAGTAGTACTGTAATAGCCTAACTGTTTAAATGGGACGAAATTCCCTTAACGGGGTGATGATGTGACAACCCAGAGTTTATTCCGTTATATTAACCCGTTTTAGCTAACGGAATATGTCATTTTATAAAAGTTCTGTTAATATTGGGATCGTCAAATAAATAAATGTTTATTTATTTATTTATACCCTATGTTGTTATTGTCGTAACAAAATAAATAAAAGACTAGTAAATTCATTTCCATTTATTTGGAAAATGTTATTTATATTACAACCATTTAACCCGGGTAAAAAGTTTAAACCTCATTAAGCTTTAGCATCGGGTAGTCGTATACCGGGTGCAACACCCGAGACTTATATATAGGGAGTTGAACACTTCATAGAAGCTTTTAACCACCCTAGATCCACTCTCTCTACTCTCTCTCTCTCTCTCTAGCTCGTTTTCGGCTTAAAACCCGCAAGTTTCCGCCTCCAAAACGTAAGATCTTCTTCCCTAACTTGTTCTAAACATCATTTCTTATTGCAATAGCTCAAAAATCACACAAAATGGCCATCAAAAAGGAGTTCATGGACTAAGAACCTCATTAGGCCGTAAACACGTAAAATGGTGCAAAAAGTCCCAATTTTCTTTCCTTTGAGCTTAAGAACTAGTTGTTGATTTAACCTAGAAGTGTTTGAACCTCACAACAATAATTTTTAGGGCATGAAAGAGGGCTTACAGCCCAAGCACATGCTTAGGCCGTAAACACCCTCTAACCATGCAAAACATGTCCAAAAACACTTCCAAACCACCCTTAGGCTTAAGATATGGATTAGGGACTTGCTATTTCGGGTTTGGAACAATTAAACACAAACATTTGAAGGATAAAATAGAGTTCACGGCCCAAGCATGTGCTTAGGCCGTAAACTCCCCTAAATCATGCAAAATGGGAGTTTAAACCCTTAAAAAGCCTTATAACCTTTACTAGAATTTGTGAGAATTAAACCAAAGGCCTAGAAATCAAGGAATGGGGTGTACAAGAGTTTACTACCATAAACCCTAGGGTTTACGGCCGTAAACTCCCAAGGAGTGGCTTTTGGGCTGTAAACTCCAAGGAAGTATACTCTTGGACCCTTAAACACCCTATAGCCTTGTATAATTCCTTAGAAACATTTGTAAATCCACATGAGACTTGAAAGCAATCAAAAACACTCCTCCCATGAGTTTACGGCCGTAAACTCATGGGGGATGTGGCCTCCCAACCGTGAACTCACTTAGAGTGGGTTCTAGGAGAGTAAACTCCAAAGTGAAGTCATATACTCCTTCCATACAACTCATTAACCTTCTAGCACTTAACCATAAGACCTTTAATCACATTAGGATGTCTATATGTTTAAATAAGAGTTTAAGGCACTAATTACTTGTAAAAGATATATCTTTATATGTTACTAGGGTCATAAAGGGTGTACAAGTCCTTACTTGACACCAAACGCTCATCCGACACATTCACCCCATTTACTCATTTCAGGTGAGTTCATACCCCCTTAATGACCATTTTCAACTGTTTTTACATGTTTTAGAGGGGGGGATACAAGTCAAATGTACAATTTATGGAAATCAATCACATGTGATTTACAATTCATAGTACCAATCACATGTGAGTTATCACCATTCTTTACAAAAGATCTCTACAATTTTTAAAACTGCTTTGAGAACAAAACTATTTTTAGAAAATATCTAAATGCATTCTTTTTGTTAAATTGTTATTAAATTATTTTCAAACTGTGTTTAAGTTACTTTTCTTATAAAAATATATCTACATTAATATATTTATATAAGTAAGACTTGAAGGACTTAGGACCGATAGCTCGCCTTACTTCCTGTTCTTGTTTGATGTGGTCTTAGGGTATCTGTTATCCGTCCGATTGTTGTCGATTTCTTAGTTATATATCATGTATATTGGTGTTAGATATAAAACTCTTCATCATATTCAATACCCTTGTTATACAAATGCCGAGAACCATACACACTAAGTTAATTATAATAGGTATAGTTATGGCTACTACTACTCGCTCCTGCTACTACTATACACACTATAACTATTATTACTACAAGATGATACATGTATAAGAGAACGCTCTGTGAACTATACAAAATACTACTACTCTATAATACAAGAGAAAACACTAATCCAGAGTATAACACACTATCCCTCTATGAGACACTCTACCGCGCTTACATCCTGTGACCAGGGCTTTCTGGAAGGAAGGTGACACTACATGTATATCTCTATATGGGGCATACACTACTATATCCCGACTGTTAACTACAGTCCGAGCTGACCAGGCTCAGGGGTGGCACAACTTCACTACACTACGTATGACCGGGAAGGTCATTAGACTCTCTATTTCTCACACTATTGGTCACATAAAGGAATACACTTATATCCAGATTAATACACTAAGACTAAAGTCTAAGCTAACATCCCGAAGTAAGTAAGTATCTATTACTAATGGAAGTTTGCACCACTACTACTGACAACAGGCATAACTTTTCCTTATCCACACTACACACTGGAGATTTACTACTATACTTTTACATCTAAAGGTTGTCAAGGATAAAACTTACACGCAACTTAAAGGATTTCACTTACAATGTATTTTCTGGAAAATATAGGATTTTCTAGGGTTTTCTACTACTTATAAACATAAATTACAGCTTTTTATACTATAAGTTTTAAAACATTTTATACATCAACCACACTAAATTCTTATGAACTCATCAGCTTTATGCTGATACTCATTTTCAAAATAACTTGTATCCTCAGGTCAAAGATAGACAGGTACAGGTGCAGCATTTTGGAGAAGATGGAGCATACAAGATTCCATCTCTTATTTTTGTTATAATTTTGGTGTCTATTGAAACTTTACAGAACACACTTGTAATTAAACTCCCTATGTAAATGAAATGGTTGTTGTTTTCTTTCTTTTACCATTATGCAATTGTGATGATACTGTACATGACGTCCTCCACACCGGAACGTATTCCGTCATTATCGGTTTTGGGTTGCGACAGACGTGGTCTCGTTTGCTTACTTTACCAGTCCACATCTCATAAGGAGTTTTGGCAACTTTCTTTGTAGGGACTAGATTAAGGATATGGGTGGCAGTCTCTAAGGTATACGTCCAAAATGAGATTGTTAGCGAAGCTTGACTCATCATGGAATGAACCATATCCAACAAGGTTCGATTACGCCTCTTACCCACACCATTCAGCTGCGGTGTCCTGGGAGGTGTCAATTGGGAGACAATCCCACATTCCCTGAGATAGTTGTGGAACTCTAAACTAAGATACTCACCACCACGATTAGATTGAAGCATCTTGATGTTCCTGCCCAATTGATTGTCGACTTCCTGTTTATTCTCTTTAAACCTTTCAAAAGTCTCTGACTTATGCTTGATTAAGCAGACATATCCATATCTACTATAATCATCAGCAAAGTCAAATAATAACGATTAGCGTCCCTTGTGGCATATTTAAAGGGTCCAAAAACATCCGTGTGTACGACATTCAACAAACCTTCACCCCTCTCACAAGAACCAGTGAAGGGTGACTTTGTCATTTTTCCAAGTAAGCATGATTCACAAGTATCATCTGACTTTTGGTCAAATGATTCCAAGACTCCATCCTTTTGGAGTTGACCTCTGTGTTTCTTGCTTATATGTCCAAGACGACAATGCCATAATGATGCTTCATCCAAGTTATTATTATCAACCGAATCAATACATATAACATTATTTACTAAGTTATCAACCACAAATACATCTTCATACACACCATCACAAGGTAATTCCTTAAAATAAAGTACATTATTAAAGAAAGCATTAATTGAACCAACTTCATTATTAAACGAGAAGGTAAATCCTTGTTTATACAATGCATGAAAGGAAATAATATTTCTTTCTATTTCTGGCGAATAACAACATTTATTCAAATCTAAACTAAACCCACTACTTAGCGATAAAGTATAAACTCCAATCTCGGTGTCAGGTGAAGCTTTCCTATTCCCCATGATCAATTTTATTCTTCCATGCTCCACATTCTCACTTCTTCGTAGTCCCTGCAAATCAGAACAGATATGAATACCACAATCGGTATCAAGGACCCAAGAGTTAGAATACGGTGTGTTATTAGATAAGATAGTGTAAATACCTGCATGGTTGGGTTTAACTTTCCCATCCTTCACATCTTACTGGTACTTTGGGCAGTTCCACTTCCAATGTGCCTTTTCATGGCAATAGAAGCATTCAGCCTCTTTTGGGTCAGCAGAAGGAGTGACAAAACCTTTCTTGGTTCCATTTGAGGAGGAGCCTTCAAAGGTCTTACCCTTGGTACCCTTCGAGGGGCTCTTCCTCTTCTTACCCTTCCCTTTCCTGATTGCCAAGATAGGGGCGGAGTTAGTAGGATTAGGAGTAACAACCGACTTACCCTTACGACCACTTTCCACAGTCTTTAGGAGTCCTTGAAGTTTGCTGAGTGTGACCTCTTCCTTATTCATGTGATATGTCATGCAAAATTAATCATAACACGAGGGTAAGGAGTGCAAAATGATATCTATTGCAAGCTCCTCGGGGGAAGTTCACATTAAGCTTCAGCAGGCGGTCCATAAATCTTTGCATTTTCTACATGGGCTCTTGATGGGTTTAGCATCCTTCATTCTGGTTGTTATCATGGAGGAGATGATTTCATACCTCTCTTGTCGGGCACCTTGATGCTATCTTTCCATCAAGTCTTGGTTCATTTCAAAAGGGTAGAAGTCCTCATAGGACTTTCGGAGTTCTACTGTCATGGTGGCCATCATGATGCATGCCACTTTGGTGGCATCCCTTTCATGTGCCCGGAAGTCAGCGGTCTCCTAGGGAGTTGCAATGGTCTCATCAATCTCTTTAATCTCCTTATCGAGGACATATTCCTTGTCCTCGTAGCAGGTAATCATCCTGATGTTTCTGATCCAGTCATTGAAGTTGGATCCATCAAAAGTGATTTTCCCACACAAGCTGATAAGGGTAAAGGAGCCATTAGGATTAGAGCCAGAAGCAGCATTGCTGGAAGACATCTGAGCAAGAAGAAAGACAAGATTAGTTTAGATATAAATATTGTCCTTAATAAAACATCCAAATGTAATATTAAGGCTACGACCCAATCACAATATATTATACTTAGAAGAGGTAATTCGTAATCTAAGTAATAACATATTTGAAAGGTAGGTGAATGACGATTCACCAATTTCCACCAAAAATGAAATATTAATATATTAAGTTTTAATTTGGGTCTTAGAAATTCCTAGATTCTATTGAGATTCAATGAAATTTTCAAAGGCATGTTTCAACATCGAGTGTGCCCTCCAAGTTTTGAGACTGGGATACGGATGATCAAAAAACGAGGTGTGAAGTAACCATGCAAATCACTTGGTACCCTTAACGTTTATTACTCAATCGATGTGCCGGTTAACCATACGTGCACCACCGAACTATATTAAACTTTAAGTCACCCTTTACATACCTTGTTAAGTCCAAGTTAGTGTGCAGGTTAACCACACACGCTCCACTAACGAATTAAACAAATTGTAAAGTGTAATTTCATGGATTAGCACCTTATTCACATTTTCCTAAAGTAACTAAGATTGGGAATTTAATAAAATATTTAGTTACTTTATAATATTCATTATACTTTTAATGAGAATTTATAAGTCCTTGTCCTACTCGTTCAGCTAACGACCCTCTACCGATCAAGGAAGCGGTGGGTGAGAGTGGACACTCATTAAGCTGCCATTTTATAGGCAACAACCATATACCCCCCTTATAGACCAGCTTCATGAATGAGGCCTACTAGCGGTAAGACGACTTGATCTTATACATATATATATTATTAACTTATAATATGATAAAATATAAGGGTTGAATTTTAACTTTTAAAATCCTATGGGTTGGATAATCAGGACTTTTCTTGTTCCAAAACTTGAGGGCTAGTTTTGTAAACTTACAAAACTTTTCATTTTTTCATAAATGATGAATTAATTGAGTATTAAAAACGAAGACTCTTCATTTTTTATAACTCTTGTGTTCTTCTAATGGCTTTTATTAAAGTGTGACCTTTGGTTTTCCATAACTTGAGGACAAGTTATGGACTCTGTTGGAACACATAATGATAAAGAATTAAACTACCAAGTAGCTTACAAACAATTCCTATGATCATCTAATCTTCATAAGTTCAAGAACATGAATATGAAAATTTCAAGAATCATAAATTACTCTTAAAACTTGTAATTTTTGATAATTTCCATTGTAAATGGATTAGCATAAACATTACACCATCTAAAACTAGTTTTAAAGCATCAAAATAGTTTAGGGTAATGTTTCTAGTCCATTTCCAGCAACAAAAGTCAAAAATATGCTGTCAGAGCCTCCCACTCGTCGTGTGCGTGAACCTACTCGGCAAATAGGATGGATTTTCACTTGGACTCAACGAGTCCCCCCATGGACTCGGCGAATCAACTCATTAGACAGCAAGCAGTTTCAATTTTTAACACATTTTTGCACAAATAACAAATAAACAAACCTAGACTCTGATACCACAGATGGGTTTTGAGTATTCTAACACTTCCTAAGTTTACATGCAACCCTAATAAACCTTGGATCTATGTTTGTCTAAAATTCATCCAAGTTGATTTCCAAGGTTCATGATCCTATCTAGCATACATGGGGAACATTTTAACTTAAATGTGAGATAGAATAACATAACCTTGTTGTTGATTTTGATTCCTTGAAACCTTGTGATCCTAGCACCCCAAGTGTGATGCCTCAAATGCTTCACACAACACCAAATGCTATGGAGTAAACTTAGAGAGAATATACAACATGGTTTATATAGTGTGTTGCATTAGGTAAACCCTAATGTAACATGACTCTTCATTTCCATGATCCATGGGTTAACTCCATGGAGCATCCTATGGGTAGAACCCAAATTGATTACCCATGGAGCCTCCTAGCCCACTATATAAGTTATGGATGATTTACATAATCAGCCCATATATTTAATTAGTTATCTTTTGATCACTTAATTAATTCTAAATTAATTCTTGATCAAAACTAATTAAATATTATTATTAATGTATTAGAGCTTATAATATATTAATAAACCATAAGTGTTATTTCTCTCATTTAGTTTATCCAATGCATGGTGCCATGCAACCCAAATGGGCCATGCCGAGTCGGGTCAAGTAGATACCAGAGATAGTTATGGACTTAGACACCTTATCCAACACCCTGGCCATCTGCTCTTTATCTGTGTACAAGGTAAAAGACTGATTGGAGATGCAGGTCAAACGATGGTCCATAGGACCTACACGTTCAACATTGACCAAATAGTATCGAGTTGCCTAATTCTTGGGGGGAAGTCTGCTGTTTAGTCACTAAAACATATTTTGATTTCGAATGGCAAAAGTATAACACTCATTGAAAGAAGCAACATAAAAACAAAAGAAATGTCGAAATACCTAGATGTTAGGATTAATACCATTGGTTTGATAGAGCATCTTAAAGGCTACTACCTTATTCAGACCATTGGGAACAAACTAGTTGATATGAACCTTACGATGATGAAGAACATCTCGGAAGAAGCCCAATGTTAGAAGGTGATACCCTATATTGAAATGCTTCACACAGATAGGGATCTTGTCCTCCAATGGATCAATAAAACTGGCATGCTCATCGGGGAAGGTTTCCATATCCTCTGGTTGAAAACCATACTTATCTTGAAGAGCTAAAAATTGACCGGGAGTCAGAACAAAGCTGATAAGAGAATCCATAATAAAACAAGAATAAATGCAAAGAAAGAGAGAAAGAGAAGGAATAGAGAAAAATGAATACGAAGGGACAATAAAATCATAGAAGGGCAGGAAATTCGAAAGTTGTAATGATGACAGTTGACGTCCTGGCTAGAAACCTTTATGACGTGTAGCCGAAAAGACAACAAATAAGCATGCCTACGACGCTACAGATAAGACTAAGGAGACTCGATAGCGTACCCCTAGGCATACCAAAAATACCAAATGTGGTGGCGGCATAGCCGATCCAACCACGATTTCTTCGCCAAGCTAATGCTTATTCCATCTTGGATCGAGCCATCCCTTGATGATCGGAATATGGCCTCGAATATATATGGAAAAGTCAACAAGAGACAAACCATTATTTGCTAACTCCAGTATAGGTGCACACACCACTAGCATGGCTAAGCAAATCACGGCGTAGACAGGGGAAAAGGTACGATCTACCGATCGTCTCCTCTATCCTGATCGAGGTTTGCACCCCCATTCCCTACGAGCAGGATCAGCACCACCTCCTCACTTTAAAAGGCCACAAGCCTCCAATGGTAAAAGGATCTCTCTAAACCTAAAGCTCGTTAAGCCATATTTTACAACCGAAGCGTTCTCTAGGGATACCCTCCTAGAGACCGGCTGACGTTTTGTATGTCACACCCTAAACTGAGACGGCAGAAACGTTCAGAGGTGGAGGACGTCATGTATAACATTACAACAGTTGCATCATAGTAATCATAGTAAACATAACCATTACATTGAATATATACTAGGTATTTACATCAGTTTGATTCGTATTTGTTTAAATCAAAAGTATAGCAAAATATAAAGACATGACTTTATACGCCCTGTCTTCTCAAAATCCAGTAGCAGTACCTGTCTATTGATTTCATGAGAATACAAGTGGTTTTGAATGAGTATCAGTATAAGGCTGGTGAGTTCATAAGCATGTTTTTGTAATGTAAACTTGTCTTTGAATCTGTGAAAATGTGTATATGTTTCTCAAGAAAATCCAATATTTCTTTAGTAATGAAAAGTAGTCTTAAACCCTAACACCAAAGTGTATGTTCGTTACTGAATTTCCATAAATGTATATGAAATTCCCTGTATATCACCAGTAATGTAAAGTATGTTTTTGTTTGAAAACCCTGGCTGCCACCAGTATGTATAGTAAGTTCTTGTTTGAAAACCCTAGCTACCACCAGTACGTATAGTGTTTTATTACTTAAAATAAAACTATTTGAAGAATTGAAATCCTATAAACAAATCGCTAGTGTATACTGTTGTGAGTTCGTATAACCATGCTTGATAGGACCTAGTGACCTCTACGACGTTCTTCAAGCTTGATAGGACCTGCATAACCGTAGCTAGCGATTCAGGTGTGAGATTGTCAGTACCGAATAAATCTATTCAAAAATCTCACGCTCTCCCTCCAGGAGACTCTGGTTATACTATGATAGGATTTAACCCACACCACAAAGAGTACAATTAAAGACGTGTCTCATAACCCTGTATTAACTAGTTTCCTTGTAATGTAATGTTCCTTTATACTTGAATTCGTATGTATGTCTTGTAGAGTAAAAATAATTATATTTAAACAATTAATTAGAAATGTACTCTTGTATTCAGAAAGTATTAATGTACACCATTAACTATATATGTCGTAGTTTATATAAGAGTCTACGTAAAATCCTGAGTTAGTAAAACTGTGTATTGAAATCCCAAACTATACCTATTATAGTTTGCGTTTTTGTAAGTACTCGGTTCGTGTATTGTTATGAAAACTACACAATTATAATTGTGTGTTGAAAACTTCCCTTATGCTCCGCATATTACAAAAGTGATAAAAGTATCAGAATATACTCATAAGATGTTGTGGTTTACCATTTGTATCAATTGTAATTGTTTTAAATCTGTACGAAAGCATTTGTATAAAAACACATAAATCCTTATGTTTTGCTTGTATTCTCCCCCTAAAAACATTAATAATAGTAAAAAGTAGGGGTGTGAACTCACTATTGGTTGTGTGAAAGTGTCAGAATGTGAAACTAAAGTAAGGACCCTCGAGTTATTGTACGCGAAAATTAACGAAATCCTAATAATAATTAACACACATACACATATTATTTGTGAAACCATTAATTGTAGTGTTGGAAAACACTTACTTTTGGTGTAGGAATGTAACCGGGACCTATTTGGATCAGAGAAAGTGGTTTTCAGCTATGATTCCGATTGGGTTGATTGCGGTCGTGAAGGGTTCTTGGCCCTAAACAGTTCTCAGACGTGAACAGTTCTCTATCCTTGAAGATTTTACGGCCCTTGAATGGTATACTGCGTGCTCTTGGTGTTCATGAAGAAAATATGAAGGTTTGAAGGGTTCACGGCTGTGAACTGATTTCGGCCCTAGAAATTTGATGATTTGAAGGGTTTGTGGCCATGAATTCAAGAACAACAATGCTTGATTTGATGAAAATATGGGTGTTTGATGCTCTAAAACAAGTTCCAAAGTGGATTGAGTGATAGATGAAGAGAAATATTGGGTTCTCGGGTGGTGGTTTTTAGAGAGAGAAAGTGTGTTTTCGGCTAGAAAAGCATAAATGAGGGTAGGATCACATGTGTATATATATATATATATATATATATATATATATATATAGGCTGGGTTCATGGTTAGTGGTGGGCCCCACCCAGTCGTGAATTGGTTTACAACCGTGATCGGGTTTGCGGCTATGAACACCATGTTGATCGAATTTCGCTAATTTTCGAGGCAAAAGCTCGGATTTTCGTGCAATTTTGGTTCCGACTCATATAAAATTTCATTATCTAAATAAATGATTTTCCAAACTATAAGAATTTGACATAACAAAATGAAATTCAAATTTATTTTACAGAATCGAGCTAAAGTTGACGGAATAAGGTACGGGTTGTCACATCATCCCCCAGATAGAGGAAATTTCCTCCCGAAATTCAAACATAGAATACAATCTTGGACTTAGAAAAAGATGCGGGTACTTCTGCTGCATTTGATCTTCTCGCTCCCAAGTGAATTCAGGTCCCCGCTTGGCATTCAAGCGTACTTTCACTATCGGTATGCGACTTTGTTTCGTTCGTTTGACTTCCTGATCCATGATTTTGAATGGTTCTTCCATGAAATTAAGGTTCTAGTTGATCTCGATCTCATCTAGAGGGATCACAAGGTTTTCGTCGAATAGACACTTTTTAAGGTTTGACATGAGCAAGACGAGATGGATGTTGCTAAGCTCTTGGGGTAGATGAAGTTTGTATGCTACGGGACCGATCCTAGTTAAGATCTCGAATGGTCCAATGTATCTCGGATTAACATTTCCGCGCTTTCCAAAGCGTATCATGCCTTTCTAGAGTGAGACCTTCAATAGACCGCGGGCACTAACCTAGAATTCCAAAGGCTTTCGTCTTCTGTCGGCGTAGCTCTTTTTTCTATCTCTTGAGGCTTTTTGCCGTTCTCGTATTTGTACGATCTTTTTGGTTGTTTCTAGGATGATCTCCGGGCCTATGAGAGTGTTGTCGGGGACTTGTCCTTTAGCTAGCTGCATGTCACCCACCTCTGCCCAACACAGAGGGGATCTGCACTTACTGCCATAAAGGGTTTCAATTGGCGCAACTTTAATACTGGTATGAAAGTTGTTGTTATAGGAAAACTTGACCAAGGGCAAATGCGTGTCCCATGATTTACCAAAATCAATAACGCATGCTCTCAGCATGTCTTCTAGGGTTTGAATGATTCTCTTTCTGCCCGTCGTTCTGTGAATCTGCTATCCCAATCTTAGATAATGGACACAGGCACACCATGCAGACGAACTATATCTTATATGTAGATTCGTGTCAGTCTCTCCATCTTGAATGTTTCTTTGATTGGTAGGAAGTGGGTGAATTTAGTCAATCTGTCGACGATTACTCAGATAGCGTCATAACCACTCGGAGTCTTGGGAAATTTGGTAATGAAGTCCATTGTGATTCGTTCCCACTTCCACTTAGGTATTTCTGGTTATTGAAGTAGACCTGAGGGCTTTTGATATTCCATCTTCACATTGGCGCAAGTCAGGCACTTTCCCACGAAGGTAGCGATCTCTGCTTTCATGTTTGGCCACCAATAGAACTTTTTGAGATCCAGATACATCTTATTCGAACCTGGGTGAACAAAGTATCTAGTCATGTGAGCTTCATTCATGACAACTCTCTGTAACCATCGAACCTTGGGGTCCAGATCTGGTTTATGAAATAGGAGACTTTGTCTCCCTTGACCTCTACGTTCTGTTCCATTCCCCTCAAAGCTTCATCTGACATGCTCTCTAGTTTCAAGGCTTCTTGTCAAGCCTCTATAATTTGTGCGGACATATGAGAATGAATGGTCATTGTAAGTGCCTTACTATGCGACCTGAGTACTCTTTTCGGCTGAGGGCATCAGCTACCACATTGTCTTGCCAGGATGATAGCGTATTTCAAACTCATAATCATTGAATAGCTCTACCCATCTTCATTGCCTCATGTTCAACTCTTTCTGATAAAAGATGTGTTGTAGACTCTTATGGTCGGTGAAGACACTGCACATGGTTCCTTAGAGATAATGTCTCCAAATCTTTAAGGTGAAGACCACTGCTCCCAACTCCAGGTCATCCGTTGTGTAATTGACATCGTGTTCCTTTAGCTATCTCGAGGCATAGGCAATAACCTTACCTTGCTGCATGAAGACACAACCTAGGCCCTGATTGCATGCAACACAGTAGACAACAAACTCTTCCATCCCTTCTAGAAGAGACAAGATAGGTGCACTTCACAACGCCTGCTTTAATGTTTGGAATGCAATGTCTTTCTTTTCTCCCCAACTAAAAGCTACACCCTTCTAGGTCAGGGTGGTTAGAGGCTTAGCAAACCTGCAGAAATTCTGGATAAATCTATGATAGTAGCCAGCTAGCCAGACCCAAGAATTAACGGATTTCGGTGGGTGTCTTCGGTGCTGACCAATTCTCAATCGCCTTGATTTTCGAAGGGTCCACGTGCATGCCTTCTTCGCTAACAACATGACCAACGAAAGTTACGTTTCTGATCCAGAATTTGCACTTAGAGAATTTCTCATATAGTTTCTCCATTCTTAAAGTTTCTATCACTAGCTTCAAGTGCTATCTGTTATTTTCCTCACCTCGAGAATAGATAAGTATATCATCAATGAATACTATAACGAACTTGTCTAGGAAGGGGCGGCATACCTGATTGATCAGATCCATGAATATCGCCGGTGTGTTAGTTAGACCAAAGGGCATTACTACAAATTCACAGTGACCATACCGAGTCCTAAATGTTGTCTTAGGAATATCCCACTCGTGGACTTGCAATTGATGGTACCCTGATCTCAGGTCTATCTTTGAAAAGTATCTAGCTCCTTGAAGTTAATCGAAGAGGTCATTGATTCGAGGAAGAGGGTAGCAATTTTTGATGGTAAGCTTGTTCAGTTCACGATAAATATATGCACATTCGAAAGGATCCATCCTTCACAAATAAGACCGAGGCTCCCCAGGTGAGGAACTTGGTCTGATGAATCCCTTGTTGAGTAGTTCATTGAACTAGCTGGATAACTATTGCAATTCTGTTGGCGCTAAACGGAAACTGGATTTAGCTACGGTAGTAGCTTCGAGAATTAAGTCGATTCAGAACTCGACTTGGTGCTCAGGAGGAATTCCGGGAAGATATTCGGGGAAGACATCAGGAAAGTTGCAAACTTCGGATGATCTTGAGGTCGTTAACTTCTTGTTTCTCGTTAACGACATGGGCTAGAAATGCATGACACTCCTTTCGTAGAAGTTTTAGAGCTTTGATTCAGGAAATGATACGAAGTTTCATGCTAAGTTTATCGCCATCGATAATGAGAGGTTCGCCAGAAGGCAGGTTTAAGTGAATGGATTTTTCGAAACAAAGGTTATCGGCATGATGAAGACTTAACCAGTCCATGCCAATAATATCATCGAAGCTCTTAATGGAGACCGACATAAGATCGATGGGAAAGGAATGATCATTCAGGGTAAGGGTATAGCCTATGAACACGTCGTCGGTGCTCTCTTTCTTACTGTTAGCCATCTCAACGGTAAATGTTTTGGTTAAAGGTTGGGACTTATGCTTGAGTAGATGCTTAAATACATGACTAACAAAACTCCTCTCCGCACCAAAATCAAATAGAATGGATGCATAAGAGTTGTCGAGGAGGAACGTATCTGTAACTACGGTTAGATCAGCGACTGGTTCCTCCTGGCGCATGGCTAACACCCTCCCTGTGTTGCCAGCTGTTGATGCTTTAGGGAAATTTCTCTTGAAATGCCCAGTCTCACCATATCCACAACGGGCTTTGCTCACATAAGCACCAGGATCCTGATTGGTTTGTTGGACTTGTGTCTTGCAAAACCGAGTTGTGTGCCTCTTTTTACCACAACTATTACATTGCATGTCACGACAAGGTCTGTGATGATAAAAGTTACACTTGTGAAACCTTGGCAGATTACCAACATATCGACTGGGAGTTGCTTGAGTAGTGGGTGTTATAGCGGGAGTAGTAGCAACATGGAGGCCTCCTGCGAAGACTGGCCCTTACGTTTATTCCATAACTTATTCTTAATACTGTTGTTCTCCTTGGGTTGTTCTGGGTTAACTATCACAACATCTTGGGGAATCCCATGATCTATCAAAGTTTGTGTTAACCGTTTGGTGCTGTCAAACGTCTGCTACTTGGCAGCCAAGACATTTCATTGAGTTGGGGGAGTCAGCCCCCAAATGTACCTCTCTACCTTCTTCCTCTCCGGGGTGACCATTCTAGGACAGAGAAGAGCAAGATCATTGAATCTCTCAGTTTAAGCAACAATGTCAGAGCCTTTCATCTTCAAATTCTAGAGCTCCAGCTCTAGTTTTTGCATTTCGCCTCATAGTTAGTACTCAGCGAGCATCATTTCCTTCAGATCTTTCCAGCATGTGGCATTAGCTACCAAAAGAGTTAGGGTTTTGACTTGGCCTTTCCACTAAGTTAGTGCTCTGCCTGTGAAGGTGCACACTACAAACTTCACTTTACCGGATTAGGGGCAAGCATAAATTTCAAAGATCAATTCAATCTTCTTTAAGAAGCGAGTCAGTGCAATAACTCCTCCTATGCCATCGAAAGTTTTGGGTTTCACATTCATGCATTCCTTATAGGTACACTCCTTCTAGTTCTTCTGACCGGAAAGGTTGGCACCACTGCCTGATCTACCTGTGCCATTTGGTTTAAGTTGTGACATTGTGGCAGCCACATCAGCTAAAACCGCTACTTGGAACATCACAGGGTCGAACTAAGGAGGTGGCGGTGGCAGAGAATTGTTGTTCTTTTTGTTGGGTCTCTTCTTAGGAGGTATATTTCTCTAAAAATAATTTAAAGAGAAAAACGAAGATGAGTCCTCTATAGCAATTAGAAGTCAGGTGGTATTGAACAACATATTGTTAAATTAGATGTCTAAGCCCATAACTATTATTGATATGTACTCGACCCGGGAGTAGCATGGCCCATTTAGGGTGCACGGCATCGGTACAATTGGATAGACTAGTGAGAAAAGGTTATTTATGATTTATATCAAGATATTATATGTTCTAATATATTAATATGAAATCTTATTATTTAATTAGTATTGATCAAAAATTAATTTGGAACTAATTTTGTGATCAAAAGAGACTAATTAAATATATGAGGATTCATTATGTAAATCATTCATTCTTATATATGTGGGCTTGTGACACATTGTCCTTCATGTTGGGCATAACATATGTGGTAACCCATGGATACTCCATGGAGGTTAAAACCCACAGATCATGAAGGAAATGGAGATTCATGCACATTAGGGTTTACATGGTGTAACCTTAATGAGGCACACTATATAAAGGATCTCATGGTTCATGAAATGGGACTAGTGGATACACTAAGAGAGGGCAAAGGCTAATTTCATAGGGATAACCAAAGTAACCTTATTCTCAACTTATTCCATTTGTTAGTGGTGTTGTGTGATTCCATTTGATCCTTCCACACTAATGGGGCTAAGCTCTTAAAGGTTCAAGACTTCAAGCACCATCAAAAGGTATGTCATCTAACTAGACTTTTGTAGTATAGTTGCTCCATAATATGCTAGTTAGGATGATGCTTTGGAATTTTGTATATTTGCATGTACAATAGTGAAAACACATATCCAAAGCGCATAGGGTTGTATGCACAACATATGAGTGTTAAAATGTTCAAAACCCAACAGTGGTATCAGAGCCTAGGCTTGTTTTCAATTATACTTGAAGTTACTTGCTTGAAAATGATGTAAAGATTGATTTTCTGCTGTTCTAGACAGTGGACTCGCCGAGTCCACTGATGGACTCGCCGAGTCCAAGGCAAAACTGACCAACTCGTCGAGTTTGTTCATACACTCGACGAATTGGTGCTCCAGAATGCAGATTTTCGAGATTTTTGGTTAGAATTGGACTACGATCATTACCCTAAGTTGTTTTTGAACTTATAAAATTGTTTTTGATGTGGTAATCATCATACTAATCCAATTGAAAAGATATTTGTCAAAATTTTCATGTTTTGTATTAGTTTAATGGTTAGGCTAATTACATGAAAATTGTTTGATTTGAATTCCCTTGTTCATATGAGTTTAATCTAGATCATAGTTTTTCTTGACACGTTTGTTAGTTTAATTGGTGGTCTTAATGATTATAGTGGACTCCATAACTTGTCCTCAAGTTATGGAAAACAAAAAGTTTTTTCTTTTAAAAGAATCATTAAAGCCATAGGTTACAAACTTGAAGAGTCTTTTTCCCATAAATTGTTTTATGACCTCCATAACTTGTCCTCGAGTTATGGATTTTCAAGAGTTTCTTCATTAAATATTTAAAACCTATATTAAACTCATATGCTATGGATTCCAAAACTTTTTGAATTGTTCAAAAATTGCCCTCAAATTTTGGAATTTGTAAAGTTACACTTTTGAATACTTTAGCTCCAAACCCTAGAATTTTAAATAGTTTAAAATTCAACCCTTATAGTATTATAATATTATAGGATATATATATATATATATATATATATATATATATATATATATATATATATATATATATATAAGACAAAGTTAGTCTTACCGTTAGTAGGCCTCATTCATGAAGTCCGTCTATAAGGGGGGTATAAGGTTACTGCCTATAAAATGGCAGATTAATGAGTGTCCACTCTCACCCACCGCTTCCTTGACTGGTGGAGGGTCATTAGCCGAACGGGTAGGATAGGACTCTAATTCTCCCTTCATTAAAAGTATAATGATAAATTTAAAGTAACTAAACACTTATAAATTGCCAATCTTAGTTACTTTAGGAAAATGTGAATATGGTGCTTACCCATGAAATTACACTTTGCACCTTGTTAAGTCGTTAGTAGAGCGTGTGTGGTTAACCGGCACACTAATCTCGGACTCAAAGTGCGTGGAAAAGTGTAGCTTGATGTTAATCATTGATCAATGGAGCGTGTGTGGTTAACCAGCACATTGATTAGGTGGTTGTAACAATGGGTGTACCAAGCTAATTTGCATGGTTATTCACTCCTTGTTTGTGATCCTCGGCATCCCAGTCACAAACCCAAATGACTCAATCGAGATTTAAACATGCTATTGAATACTTCAATGAATCTCAAAGGATCTAGGAGTTTCAATCCAATTAAAACTTAACGAACATTTTTGTTTTTTATGGTGGAAGTTGGTAAATCGTCATTTACCTACCTTCAAATATTTCATAGCTTGGATTATGATGACCCTCTTCCAAGTTATAAAATATTGTGTTGGGTCCCAGTCTTAATATTTCATATTGGGTGTTATATTGAGGGCTTAAATAAACTAACTTGAAATTCTCCCATTGTAGATTTCTAGATCAGACAACTATGATCTTCCCAAATCTCTTGGAACAGGCTTTCCTAATGAAGATGATGTCCCACAGTTGGATCATGGAAACCATACTTCTCTTCCTCCACCTCCTCCAATTATTCTCCTTGACCCACAAGCTTGAAGACTTGAAAAATTCAAGGTCACTCAAGCCCCACTTGCAATGAAACATGAAGATGGAAGGCATGTATGTACTCACGTCTTAAAGATGAAGTCGCATATCAACAGGCTGAGAGCGTTGGGTGTCGGAGTCTCAAGGAAGTTGGTTGTTGACTTGGTTCTTCAACCACTTCCTCAGTCATATAGTGAGTTCGTTAAGGACTACTATGTGATAGATCACGACATAACCCTTATTGATCTTACCTATTTGCTTGTTGCTACTGAATCAACAATGTTTTGGCGCATTGGAAAAGTAAATTTGGGTGGAAGATCTACTTCTCAAACTTCCATGGACATTGACAATGGTAACATTGGAAGTCCAGAAAAGTTTTATTTTCCTAATGGAAAGGGATTGGCGATGGTCAACCCCGTTGACCAATTGGTAGAGAGAAAGGCTAAGTTTATGATAGTATTGTGTATCATTCCCAAAGAGTCTGTATGTTTCTACTGTCAATAGAAGGGACATTGGAAGTGAAGCTACCCTGACTACTTGAAAGATCTGAAAGAAAGTAGAGACAAAATGATTGACTCTGCTTCAGGTAAGTACACTATCTAACTCCATGAAGTTTCTAATTGTTGATTATTAATACATGATGCAACTAGGTTGCATTTTTATGTTTTGCAGGATAAAGCAAAGGGAAGGAATCTTAAATGAAGAGTATGTTGAATCTGATCGGGAATGGATTTCAATCGCATGGTTCGAAGATCGGATTTTTTAGCCACTGCTTCGGAGTTATGATAAATTGCTGGGAAATATGTAATAGCATAGTTTTCACTTGTAATTCCATTCTAAGGAAAAGTTTCTTCCGCATTTTATAAACAAATAAAATTATATTTTTGTTTTATTTTATATCTCCTTGCAATGGCATTTACGAAAAATTGATGTTTGTATGTGTCTAGCAATATTGGAAATATGAATTTTATTCTTTCATTTGTGGTAGTGTCTAAATATACCAAATAAGGAAATATTCTCATCACCCAAGTTTCAATTGGACAGAAACTTGGAATCATGCAAGTTGTATTGTATGATAAATTAGAATTTGCATCTTTGGAAAGTTAAGACTAATTTCTTGTTCACATGTATATGTGAGTCAAGTGAAGGACTAAGGGATCTATTACACATTCTTGTGCACTGGTCAAGTCCACCACAAAGATCGATAAGACTATTCAGCATGATTTACTAAATTTTAGTAAATATGGTTATACATACAAGTTTAAGTATAATTCTGAAACATTGGAAAAGTTTCAGTGTATGGCAGAACGAATGTGAATAATCAAATTAGGTAGAAAGATAAAAATTTCTCAAATCTGAAAAGATGGGAGACTACTTTAGTATCATGTTTTATGATCATCTTCATGATTATGAAACCATATCACAATTGTTCCTCTAACGACATCTTAGTGCATTCTTTTGGCTAAGAAGAGGAGTCATGAATTGTTGAAGTGGTTAAATCAAGAAGATGAGTCATACTTCGTTCCAAAACAATTCTTCGAGTCATACTCCAAGATTGTAACTTGAGTTTGATATTTTAATGAAGGTTTATAACACTTGTCAAATGTAGAGTAAAATGTTTTCTACTGTTGTACATTTGAAATTGGTAAGTTGTGATGTTTTGGATAAAACAAAGACCAAATATGGCCAATTGTGTGAAGTGTTTATCTTGATAAGGACCCGCACTAACTCTTGAATATTTGTTTTCAAGTAATGGCATTTGACAAAGAGAAACTTATATGTCAAGCTGTCAGTGGGAGTCTTAAAGATCCTAAAAGAGTTTCAAGAACTAATCAAGAATAAAACATGTGGTTTATCACTAGCACACGACTTGAGGTTTGTAACCTATCATGCTGACATAATTCTTTTTTCTGTGCCTATTCCTATAAAATTGACTATGTATGCAAGTTATATGAGTTCTTAATTGTGTGGATAACAACTTGGAAGCAATGCTAGGCCCTTGTGTTGCAAGGTGGCAAGAAATTAAGATTGGACAAGTTCAGTCCATATGAGTTTGAATTTGTCACTAACCTTGTCTTGTGATAATTGTTTTTGAGAAATTCAAATGGATAGCTACACCATAAAATCTAAGTGTCATAAGGTTTCTCTCTGTAGCATGAAAATGATTGTATGGAAATGCTTTCACTAAGTAGATTTGAAGGAGATAGCAATTATGGGATTTGCATTCTCAAATTCGATCATGATTACGGCATCCCTCTTCATGGTTCGAATTGTGAGAATGGTAAAAGGTCTAAACATTATGATTACGGCGTACCTCTACATAATTATTAAGACACACATGTGAGCTATCTAAGGAAAGGTGTATGATTTTGAGAAGCTTAGATAATGTTTTATCGAAGCATCTCGTATCAAAAATTTGAACTTTGGTAATAATGAAACTCAATGAAGCATGATTTCTAGAAGTCTAGTTGCTTTTTGAGTACATGTCAGAGCTAGTGGGAGCATCAGTGTTATGGTGGTAAGATAATAATTATTATGCTAGTGGAATCATAATTAATCATGGTAAATATTGCAAGTAAGCAATGTTAATTATAGAAAACGAAAGTTTCAATTCGTGGAGTTGCAAGGGTAAAAAAATTTGTTTTGCTATAATAAAGGGAGAAGAATTCAGAATTGTGACAACCCAGAATTTTCATTTTGTCAAACCCTAGCAGTCAATCACTTCATATTATATGTCAAGTTCACTTTTACTTGTTTTTAGGAAAAATAAGTTCATTTGATTATTTTAATATTATTCTTTAAACGACCGAGTGAAAGAAAGTGTCGTCTCGGGTTTTGAAATTTAAAAACCGCAAACACCTCGTGTCTTAGAAATTCGCGGCCAAACTTTTAAGTTTGGGTCGAAAAATCATCCAAAAATCATAAACTCATGCATAAACATGAGTTTACTCCCCAAGACTAGTCATTCTTGAGTTTACTACCCAAACACCAAAAGAGTAAACTCCAAAATATCCTCTCAAGTATCATCCAAGTGTTTATTCAAAATCTTCAATCTAGTAAGTGTTTCTAGCCCTTTCAAGTTAGTATATCACTTAATCTAGTGATTGTACATCCTTTGATCCATCCATTTTTGTGTTTTCATTAGTTTTCCAAAAACACCAAGAACACACACTAAGTGTTCTTGGACTTTTAGCTCAATTCAAGCTTCCTTATGTAAGTACTTCTATCCTAGAGTCATTTAAAGCTAGCTATGCATGTTTATACCAAGGAAAACTCCCAAGAACACCAAGATAAAGGAGTTCACGGTTTTGGGAGGTCCCAAAACCATAAACACCAAAAATAGGGCGAAAATGGTGTGTTAAGGTGCCTAGATGCTTCATAATGCCTTAGAGACTTGTCTAGATTCATCCTTGATGAGTTGATCACAAAAAAAGCACCAAAATCATACATTTGTTTGTGTTTATGGTTTGGGGATCTCCCTAATCCGTAAACACCCCAAATGATGTGTAAAAGTCCCATAAATGTCCAATGGTTGTTCCTTATGTCTAAATCTAACCTAGACTAGTGCCATGTTTGAGCTAAAGACTTGAAAACCGCCAAATACCAAACTTATGAGTTTAAGGTAGTAAACTCATGAGGTTAAGGTAGTAAACTCATGAGTTTAAGGTAGTAAACTCATGGAGAAATGGTCCTTAGACCGTAAACTCCATTTAGGAGTGTTTTGATGCCACACAACACTTCCTAAGGCTAAATCATGAAGTAGGAATGCTTGGAATAGCTTACAAGACTTCAAAAAACAAATGGTCAAAAGGTTAGGAGTTTACGACCGTAAACTCAAGAGTTTACGACCGTAAACTCAAGGGGTGTTGGTCCTTATGGAGTAAACTCATTTTAAGAGTGTTCCTTGAACCCCAATCATACTAGCCTTTCCCTACAACACTTAGATGCAACCCTTGTGACTTATAACACTTGTATAAGGTGTTTAGCTTGTCCTAGAGTGTCTTAACTTTGTTTATTAGTTTTTTAAAGACTAATTGTTTATATACATATGTCCTCATATGTAATTAGGATCTTTGTGCGTGTCTATGTCTTCACTTGACACCAAGCACTTATCCGACACTTCCGTCCAATCCACTCGCAACAGGTGAGTTCATACCCCTTAATCATTGTTTTAAATGTTTTTAGATGCTTTATGGGGGGATACAAGTAGAATCATGCTACTTAGTATATCAATCACATGTAATTAATAAGTAGCATTCAAAGGATTTACTATTCATTAGCCGTTTTATCAAACAGTTTCCTTCAAATGTTTTTCATAAACACTTTATATGTTTAAAACTCCTTATTAAACTGTACATTTTACTCTGTATGTTTCATTTCAAACTCATTTACAATTGTGTTTCAAACAAATGTTCTTTATACTTAAACTGTTTTATCAAACCCATGCTTTCAAACCGTTTTATAGATTGACATCAAGTCGATGTTTTCTTAGATAATAATTATGTTCAAAGGTTTTACAAATCTTATTTTATGCTTTTATATTATCAATTGCATGCTTATATATGTATAGTTATATAAGAAATGTTTAAAAGACTTAGGAAGGCTATCCACCCTATTTCCTTTTCGCGCTTGAGATGTGGTCTGGTGGGATATCGGGTACCCATCCGAAGGTCGTTTAAATATTAGTTATATATCATGTGTACGTATGTAGTCATAAAGGTTCTTCCAGTCCATTCAGCACCCTTGGGTAGCAAGGGTATACTTCCATGTTCATACGTACCAGTTACATTACTAGTAAGCTACCATATGGGTAGTTTAGGAAGATACTAGAACTATTACTAGAACACGATTTCATACAATGAGTCAGTTCATTCATGAGTCAATACTTGCTAGATAGAGAGAGAACACACATTACAGCTAGTACACACAGTACATTACTATACATGCTAAATAGAGAGAGAACACACGTTACAGCTAGTACACGCAGAACATTACAGTACATTTACATGAATACGTTTACATATATACGCTTACATGACTACATTTACATAGATACATCTACATGAGTACATTTACATGAATACGTTTACATATATACACTTACATGACTACATTTACATAGATACATTTACATGAGTACACTTACACGAATTACTAGTACATTTTATAAGTATAGATTATGTTATAAATCCTCATTCCTATCTTTACCTTCTGATTCAATCACATAATCGACGAGATAGATTGGATTTAATATCCTAGTACCAAAGGATACTCGTGGGATTGACCATCCCTAGAATCTCTGTTAGCTACAGAGGTAAAAGTACATCTACGGATGTCAACGGTTGATACCATTACAGGTATACTTTAAGGGACTGACTATTCCTATACCCAGTTGTTAGGAACAGAGGTAAATGTAGATCTACGGATGTCTTCAGTTGGCACCGTTATTATCCTAGTACAAAAGGATAACACTTAGGTTATTTATATTATTACCTCAACCTTATGACTCATTCACATAACCGATGAGGTGAATTATTTGAGTATTCTAGTACCAAAAGATACAAATTCTTATAATAATAATAATAGTAGCACAGTTAAGTCTTGGTAGAAGACTACATTAGAACAGTTAAGTCTTGGTAGAAGACTACATTAGAACAGTTAAGTCTTGGTAGAAGACTACATTAGAACAGTTAGGTCTTGGTAAAAGACTGCCTTTTATACTAGTAGGAATCATAGGGATTCTAGGGTTTTTCAAAAGTTTACAGTTGTTTTACAAACATTTTCATACTTACATGAACTTTCTTTCAGAACATTTTCAAGTCTTTCATTGCATGTCATACAAATACTTACATTTCAAATACACACAAATACTTACATTTCATTCATACAAATTCTTACATATAAATTAAGACACTGAAATACTTATGATCTCACCAGCTTTAAGCTGATACTCTCTTTCAAAATAACTTGTATCCTCAGGTCAGAACGAGCTCCATCTTTCATTTTGATTATACTTTAGTGTTTATCATAATTTTCAGAACACACTTGTATTAAAATTATATTATTAATGCAATGGATGATCTTGTTGCTTGTTTACTACTTTTCATTGTTGTGATACTGTACATGATGTCCTCCGCCCCAGAGCGTTTCCGCCGTTCTTGGTTTTGGGGTGTGACAGATTGGTATCAGAGCATTGTTTATAGTGAATTAAGTATATCAACCCCTAAAAGATATACTAATTATAAATACATAGGGATTAAAAATACTCTTACCAAGAGTTTATACTTTAAATAGTAAAATATTTAAGTAAGTATACGTGCTTGCATTCATACTAAAATTAGTGTCACTAGGACAGTACAAAAGAATTATGATTGTTGGGCAACACAGGTAGACTTAGAGACATATGGTCAAAACTGGGAAGATATAGCCTGATCAACTATATTATCCAAGGGTTGACTAGCATGTGCCTAAGTGTAGTTGTGTGGTTGCGACAAGTCTACAATCTTACCAACAATACCACAATGAGAACAGTAGAACATAACATTAAACTTAAAATAATATAGGGGTATTTGGTGTTACTATAAGTACTTTATACTTGAGAACTAACACGGGATCTTCATTACTAAGTTGATAGTTGCTAAGTGGATACACTAAGGCTATATGTAATTAGGATGTCATAAACATAGAATTTGTGAAAATTTATTTTACCCCTATTCTAGGTGAATATGGATTTAATGTCACTTATTCGTAGGCCTATCCTGTTTCGCTTACATATAACTGGTATGCACTTCACAAATAACGATGTAACTGATGAAAATTTTCTAAATAATTATCTAGATAGTTCGTCTAATAATTATTTTCTTACCCCAATTCTTGCATAGATAACATGGTTGGACACCATCCCCACGACAACTAGTATCTTCCGAACGAAGTCATTGCTGGTTGGTTTGGAGAAGAACCAGAGAATGATCATCCTATCCCTTTGAATGATCACCATGATGAAGACCTTTCGAACGAAGCTAACTCTAAACTCGAGGTTGAGAACCTACCCCAGACAGCTCCCGTTCCAGTTCCTAACCCTCGTCCGGCTTTTCATGGCCCGACGCCTGAGTGGGTGGAATGCTTGGAAACATGGAGCCAAGGACAAGGTCAGCCCAGGCCATTTAATGGTGATCAAAGCTTTTATGACCTAAGCAATGGCGGCTCAGTAGACAGAATCTTGCCAATCTTGGTCCGCAGAGTGGCCCGAAATGAGATTCAACGCAGGACAGCCCTACATCAAATCACAGAAGTTGTCGCCGATGCGAGAATGCATACCCTCCGCTCTATTCATCTAGAAGATGCTCGTGATAGATCTGAGAGAAACCATGAACCCTACTGCAAGCACTGGCTGAATCTCGAGCCGAAGTCATAGAGCTCTGAGTACGCCAGAGGGTGTACGAAAGACACCAACTTGATATGGAACGTCAACTGGCTGAACTGAGAGTTCACCAGAGGGATGACCATCGCCAGTAGTAGATACGTTACTTTATTTTTCTTGTTAAAAAGGAATCGTCTTTCTGTCTATGCCGATGTGGCATTTTCTATGAAACTATATCTTCTCTGATATGATATAAGACCTTTTTACAAGGTCATTTTCCCGAACTTTTACATCATGAATATCAAAGATATTGGCAGTCGGCTAACTTCTCTGTCATTCTTTATTCAAGTACTCTTATCATACTTTCATTAGAGTCTATCTGAAACATGCTTTAGTCAAGTCATTGGACTATACTAATTTACCTCCGGAGACATTCCCAAGTCTCTTTTAGTGGTTGGATCATGTTATTCACCAACCATCGATACCTCGGCTTGAACGACAAATGTCTTGAGACCATTTTAAGAACTTAGTCACACTCAGTTCTAGGACTGCATCATAAGGATGTAGGTAAAACCTTCGCAAACATACTTCCAATCCGTATTAGGACTGCATCATAGGGATGTAGGTCAAACTCACGAGAACATACTTCTACTCTTTACTTGAACAATCGAGGTACATCTAGAGTCAATCAGAATCGCTCACAAAATCCTTATCTTTCGTGTTACAGAATCATGTCGTCATCCGGAAACAATCAGCTGAGCAATGAAAACCCTGCCTTTACTATGGACGCCGCTACCTCTCAAACCACAGTTACAACTACCATGATGGCTGCCGTGACAACTGTCCTTGCGCAGCGTAGTGATATCAGCGTAAGCAATGCTGATGTTGGAGTTGAAGATTCTGATCGTAGTATCAATCCAGGAAGTCATCAAACAGTAACAGTCGCAGGCTCACAAAGCCAAAAAGCGGAGAACAAGAAACGGAAGCACCAAGCCCAGAAAGAACGCAAGAAATCCCAAAAGCTGACCATGCAACACCAACAAGTGGAAACCCCTGCCATCCCCGTACCGAGCAGGCCATACGAGGGAAAGTTCCCGAAGTGTGATAAGTGTAGTTTTCATCATCATGGGGCTTGCCATGAGATGCAATGTTGCAATTGCCTAAAAATAGGGCACCATGCTCATAGCTGTGGAGCACCAGCATGACCTATCACTCAAGCCCCTGACATCAGAGTCAACCAGGCTTATGATGGTGGTGTTAAAACTAGACCCTATCAAAGGAAAATTTCAAAATAGATGAACAAGGAGAACACTCGTGTCCACGTCACTCCTACTCGACATTTCACTTCCATCACCAATGTTGGTGCTGTCCAGATATGTCACCAATGCAGTGAAATTGGACACCTCAAAAAGGATTGTTCTATAGCAAAGAACTCTGTCGTAGATGGGAAGATTCTTAGGATCACAGCTGCAGCAGAACTCTGTTGTAACAGACTTGTAAACTATCCAGAACTAGTGCAACTAGTGTCTTATCTTTTGCGGGATCCTATCGGTATAAGGATGCTCGTGCTGCTTATACTTGTCTTTTGTAGTATACCTTATTCGCAGCAATAGTGTTGTAGTAAATCTAAAGTACTATAACTCTGTTGATGGTTGCACGGTTGTGTTTTGTCTGTAAACGTCTTATGTTCAAATCTAAAGTCTTTAAGTTTCAGTATGATTCCGACATTATCATACGACTCGAGTCAATTTGATCCTCACAAAAACAGCTTCATACGTACATCTCTTTATCAGTAAACGTCTTTTTAGAAAAACCGTCATTTCAGGACACCGAAGTACTCATGCCTGGAGTACCCCATAGCTCTTTTCTTTTCCAAAGAAATCCCCGAAGTACCAATCGTGCAGTACGTCAAGTTCAATCCAAGGATTCATACGGTTGATATATCACTGAGGAATGTATACATAAGGGTAATATATAATCAAGGTTCTACAGGTTTAGAATTGATGATTCCACTTTAACTCTTTTCCTCGCTGGGATGTGAGGTTAAAGAAGACTCATTTATTCGACTACCTTTTTAATCTTAATTGTATATGACTCGTATACACGAGTCTATGATTGTGAAACCAGGTATGAATCCTAAATATGAACTTCAGGACGGAGAACTGCCCAAGACTACGAGTAATCGCATCGTCATGTGAACAAACTTAGAACCCAGTATGACTCTTGTAAACAGATCACCCTTCAGTCTAAACACCTACGGAGATACAAGAACAGTCCGGACAACTTAGCGAACTACTCAGCAATAGAATTGGAAGACCGGACTTCTCACCCTAGAGAGCTCCGGTTTTTATTCTTTCAGAGATCGACGGATTGCATCATATATACGTCAACTATCGAGGACTCCGTCCAAATTTTCCATTAGAAATCATTGTCTCTGTCCCACATAGATGAATTGGTTGAGCAAACGCAAGGAAAGGATGACTTTCAGAAATGGACCTAAGATCCGAATATTACCAGTTTGAGTGTTAGGGAAGGACTTCCGGAAGACTACCTTCTGAACTCGATATCGACACTTCGAATCTGTAGTGATACCCCTCGGATAGGACCAATACACCCGAAGCATTCACGAGTTTAATGAATAGAGTCCGTCTTTCTTACTTGGATCAGTTCGTCATTCTCCATGTAACGACTTACTTATCTGCCCTCGTAGTAAGAAGGAACCTGCGGAAACATTACCCTCAGAGATACTTTTTGCAAAGTTCTCTGAACATGAGTTTTGGAATTGAAGAGTCAAAATTTTTAAGACACACTATTAATGAAGTGGAAATTCTTGAGTACTCTGTCAATTTATTAAAACCGTTGAGAATTTGTCGACACCAGAGCCGCCGACTGAAATTCGCCAAATTCTAGGTCTTACAGACCTACTGTCATAGATCATCCATAGCTCCTCACAAATTACAGAAACCCCTACGACTTTGACCTAGCAAGGGGTGGCCCTTGACTGGGAAGTTAAGCAAGAGAAAGAACCTTTGGAATCCCAAGTGAGAGACCAAATTCTTTAGGAAGTCTCACTTTGGGAATGGCTTAATACGCTCCGCATCGCCTGAAACGCTAAATCCAAGATAGTTAGGACCTCAGAGATTCTTACCAAAATCGTTCCTCTACCTCACACAAACTAGACCTACTCCACGAACTCAGTAGCGTACATTTACTCTTCACACAAACCGTACCTTTCCCTTAGGACCCTTGTAAGTCCACTCGTCGAGATCCTAGCCTTCGTATTAGAACCGTAGTGACCCTCGACCAAGAGGTCAAGCGGACAAAGCAACGCCGTCTCCAGTTACTGAAGGTTTGTTGGGATACCAACCGAGGACCCGATTTCACTTAGGAGCGCGAGAACCAATCGATTAGAAAGTTTCCACCTCAGGACTCGATCATTCATGCCTACTTCCTTACCTAAATTCTAATTTCGGGACGAAATTCCCTTTAGTAGGGGGATGATGTGACAACCCGGAATTTTCATTCGGTCAAACCCTAGCAGTCAATCACTTCATATTATAAGTCGAGTTCACTTTTACTTATTTTTGGGAAAAATAAGTTCATTTGATTATTTTAATATTATTCTTTAAACGAACGAGTGAAAGAAAGTGTCGTCTCGGGTTTGGAAATTTAAAAACCGCAAACACCTCGTGTGTAACACCCAAAGTTTGGAAAGCCAAGAAAAGAAAGAAAACCCCAATTTTAAGGGGAGACTCGACGAGTCCAATGAGGGACTCGGCGAGTCCGAGTGGGATCCGGATTGAGGTGTAAGCGACCGACTCGGCGAGTCGGCCAAGGTGACTCGGCGAGTCTGGTCTGAGCAAGGAAAACCCTAAATACGGGACTTGGAGCTTATTTAAACGTCTCATTCTCTACCCTAGGGTTCCTTTACTGCCTCTCTAACACAGAACACTAAACCCTAGCCGCCATAATCGTTTTGGAGCAAGATCTACCCTTAGTGAAGCTTTTGGAGCTTGAGAGAGAAGTTAGTCTTTGTGGAGCAAGAAGGGGGCCTTGGATCCAGAGTTGGTGGAACATTTCTGAGCATTTAAGGGTAATAAATCGTTACCTTCCCTCTTTGTTTAATAGATCAACCTTGGCTATGTGATTTGGGAATTTTATGCCATGCTTAAGAACTATTTCGAGTTAGAAGCCTAGATTTGAAGTTGCTACTTCAGATCTAAGTGTATCTTGGCCTAAAAAGTCATAAAGCATCTGTTCTTGGGTTGATAGTGAAGCCTCTTTGTCTTAAACCCTAGTTTGGATTGTTTTAAGCCTAGATCTCTTGATCTACACGTAAAGTTTGCCACTTTACGTGGGGGATAGGCCTTAGAAGTATGGATCTATGAGTTGGAAGCCCTGTTTGGCTCGAAAAGCCACTGCATGGATTAAGGACTGAGTAGACTCGGCGAGTCCTTCGAGTGGACTCGGCGAGTAGCTTGAAGATGAGGAGGAACTCGACGAGTGGGATGAACAGCTCGTCGAGTCGGATAAAGTTAGGCATGAACTCGGCGAGTTGGAAGAACAAATCGACGAGTTGGTTGAAGATTGCCTTGGGCTCGGTGAGTCTATTCTTGGACTCGGCGAGTCAGGTCGTGAAACCCCAAACCCTTCGAGTTGAAACTCGAATCAGTGAGTCGGGTGGAGACTCAGCGAGTTGGACAGGTCAGGACTCGGGAATAGTTGACTCGGTGAGTCATGGACTGACTCGGCGAGTCGAGTCGCGAATAGAAAGACCCTGAGCATATGAACTCGGCGAGTTATTAGGTTGCCTCGGCGAGTAGGGTTGACCTGAAAGGTTGACCTGAAAGGTTGACTTTGACCAGGATTTTGACCTTGACTAGAGTTGAGCTAGTTGACCTATGGAGGTCAGTTGGACTAAGTGTTATATTGACATTTAAGGCTCGAGGAGCTAGTGGAGCAGCAGTTCAGAGTCAGAGGTCAGGTAGCAGTCAAAAGGATTAGCAGCATCAGTTCAGCAGTCTCAGGTGAGTTTCCTTCCAGTAGGAACGGGTCTAAGGCCACAATGCCGACCCGTTTCGCTAGTAGCAGTTTTCGGATTTTGATCTGATGCAGTATTTAGTATGTTTGATGCCTTCATGGCTCAGACAGGAATTATGTGTTATGTGTTCCGGGCCATGGCCTGATGTAGTATGCAGTATATGTGTGTTCATGCTAGTTGATATGTTTATGCTATGTTCTGTTCAGTTAGCCCGGACTTCGGTCCGATGCAGGGGACAAGGTCCCAGTTAGTCCGAACTTCGGTCCGATGCAGGGGGCAAGACCCCAGTTAGCCCGGACTTTGGTCCGATGCAGGAGACAAGGTCCCAGTTAGTCCGAACTTCGGTCCGATGCAGGGGGCAAGGCCCCAGTTAGCCCGAACTTCGGTCCGATGCAGGGGACAAGGTCCCAGTTAGTCCGGACTTCGGTCTGATGCAGGGGGCAAGGCCCCAGTTCGCCCGGACTTCGGTCTGATGCAGTGGGCAAGGCCCAGTATGTGCTTATATGTTATTGTTTGATATGTGGTAGATTGGGGAGCTCACTAAGCTTTGTGCTTACAGTTTTTCAGTTTTGGTTTCAGGTACTCAGTTTTCAAAGGAGGAGCTCGGGAAGATTGCAGTGCACACACCATAGTCAGTTAACCTGGGAAAGTTTGACTCTGATAATGATAATATGTTTTGAATTAATACTCGAAAATTATGTTATGACTTATGATACGGTTTTTATAAATATAATTTAGTAATGTTTTTTTAAGAAATTTTTAGTTGTGATTTTTGGGTCGTTACAAGTTGGTATTAGAGCCTTGGTTTGAGGGATTCGGGTGCACTCCCGAGTGTGTCTGAACTCAAACTAAGGAAGTGGTATAGAGCTTTCAAAAGAAAAACCATGGTTACAAAAGGATTTTGAGAAAGAAAACAATTTTAGAAAAGTATAAAGAAAAGAGTTTTAGAAAAAGCAAAAAGAGTTTTGAAAAGAGAAAAGGGTGTGGTGCATGCAATCAGCCGAGCTCAAGTAAGTACTCCCAAATTACCCATACAAGTTATGTTATGATTATCAGTTCCAGTTTCAGTTCCAGCTTCAGTTTCAGTAGAACAGCATGCTAGAATAGGACTAAGGATCTAGGATGATGCCTTATGTGCCTACTTTATGTGTTTCAGCTTGATAAGAATTTCATGCTAGTAATGAGTAGACAGTAGTATGATAGCCTATGTAGGTTATGCCTGATAGTATGAGCTTAGCATTGTATGCTAGTACAGTTTTTTGTTATGAGAATAGTTTTGCCTGAGTATGTTTCATTTATCCGAATGTTGCTTGCTTTGTGCTTTGTGGGACTCTGAGTGATGGGAGTTAGCCATTAGGTGAATACGTCACACAACATGTGATCAGGGTTGAATAATCTCAGAGTGGTGGATTTGGCCCTATTGCGCAGCTCTTGTTTGAGTCCAACCATTGTAGGGACGAGTCTTTTACTTGAAGGATTATCTGAGCCTCGTCACATGTGATGGTATTCAGGTAGTGGCTAATTGGCATTACAAGGAGGCCTTCAGCTGATGAGGACTGTTTGGGTAGAGTCAGAGGTTCACTCGGGCAAGCCTAGGATGAAAGTAGCAGAGGTCAGTAGAAGAGAAAAGGGGACTTGGTGGAGTTGAGGTAACTCTTGAGGAAAGTACGGATAGATGTGGAAGGTAGTATGGGCCCGTACTATTGAAAGCAGAGGATCCGTACTCAATTCAAGGGGGGCCAAGGCAAAAACCAGGGAACTAGTAGAGTGTGTGAGAGATTCCGCAGCAGTAGTGTGTAAATTGACCAGGAATTGTTATATTTTCAGCATGGTGACATTGCGCGAGCTACCAGTTAGCAGTTCAGGCGTCGCGGAGGGATCTGGCTCGGACTTTGGAGTCGGGCCGCTTGATGATCAGATGAGGGATTTCATTTCCGCTGAGATCATGCGCAACATCATTGATTAGACTCCAGTGATTTTCGGTTCGGTTAGAGAGGCCATTGTGGAGCTCATGGACATTCATCTTGAGGCCTTTAAGGCTGGGATAGTTTCAGGACAGATTGGGGCTCGTCTAGATCCCGATTCTTATGGAGTTTGGGGATCCATCAGGGGGGAGATCCCATTTCTATTTTTTGCCATTAGGGAACAGGAGTGAGTGGGGCATCCTGTCTTCAAGAGAGACCTCTGCATGATTGGATAGTTGAGGAAGTTTCGCGAGCCATTCGCGAGAATCTGCCCGACATGATCGTGAGGATCACTGATAGATTGATCGAGAGGCTCCAGGATCAGACAACTGTTGTTCAGTCGGCGGGCAGGGAGTCGGAAAAGAAGAGGAAAACGGATGAGACTCAGGTAGCCACAGGTTCGGGTAAGAGGCCCAAGGGTTCGGATTTGAGGATGAGGAGCTATCAGAGCCGCAGTCGATGCGGGAAGTGCGGAAGGACGCACATGGGTGTGTGCAGGCATAGAAGTGGTGGCGATGCTGGATGTTTCAAGTGCGGCCATATTGGTCATCTTAGCAGAGATTGTGTTATTACCATCGCCCAGGGACTTGATCCGTTATGTTTCCATTGCAGTTAGAGGGGCCACAAGAAGGCCCACTGTCCAAGTTTGTATACAGCAGGGCAGGTGCCAGCTCCCGCCCCTGGGACTTCGAGAGCCACCAACGGACATCAGGGCCGGGCAAGGGCGCCTGCGGCTTGGTGCCGAGTTTTCCGGTAGATTTCAGCAGGGATTCGAGCAGCATTGAGTGATGGAGGTATGTGTCTTTTACTTTCCTGTCAACTATTATTTGTGATACTATTGTTATGTTGCTGCATTGTTATCAATAAGCTTAAGTGTTGGGGTATTGTATTACCTGCTTGTGGTTGAGTTTTATGCCATCTGCATACCTTGGAATTAGAATGGTGAATTGGAGGACGTCCCCTCTAGATCAGGTTACTTCGGATACAGTAATTGTAGCATGTATGTGTAAGATGCAGTAGTGCCTTACTACTTGCGGAAGGCGTTAGTCGGGTAATGATCAGTTATATTTTCAGTAGTGATAACCCAGAGTTTTTAGTGGAGTAGCTAGCGGTCAGTAAGGAAGTGGGTTGGGGATGTGCACCCCAAACACAGATTCTCGGGATGTAGTCCCTAAAGCAAATACAGTTAAGGATCGAAGGGTGCTCAGTCAGATAGCAAGAAAGGTGTGGATCTGGTAAGAGTTAGTTGGAGCGCTGGCAAGGGTAAACGTCGGCTGACAGCATATCGCCCTTTTAATGGAAGGAAGGTTGGAAATCCTTTCGACCAGTGAGCAGTAAGGATCTAGCCGAATCCAAGTGGGGGAGAACCCTCTGAGTATACAAGGATAAGAGCCACGTAGACCCAGAATGAGTCCACGGCCTCTGAGAAGAAATGATAGTAGCACAGTGATCGATGGATCGAGAAGTTCAGAATTGGGAGTTCGAGGACCTTCCCAGCAGTTAGTTCATGTAATCGAGATGGTTAGAAGCTGGTTGACAATCTAGGATTGGAGGACCACCTGTAGGGGCTCAAGTGAGTCGGAATGAGGATCCTGAGAACGGTTAGCAAGAGATGTTTTCGTATTAGTAGCCAGTGACCAAGGTTCTAAAAAGCTCGCCATGGCTCCGCCAAGGCGTGCCGCGACTCCAAGGCTTGCACCTACCGCCAAGCTTTGCCAAAACGCTGACTTAACTCATATATGTGTATAAAAATTAATAATAGTTGAAAATACATATAAAAATATTAGTTATATAGAAAATTGCCGCCTTAAGTCACGCCTTACAAACGTCATGACTCGCCAAGGCTCGGAAAAGCTTGAGGCTTGACATTGCCGCCAAGTCACGCCTTACGTTATTTAGAACCTTGCCAGTGACAGAGTCAGCATGCAGGATTGTGTAGATTCAGGAGTTGGGTGTTTGGAAAGTTCCCAACAATAGCTTCTTGTATCCGGATTAGTAGACGGTTGGTTTGGGAACCAAGCCGAAGAGTTCCTCGACGAAGCGCTAAGTATATCAAGGATATAAGATGTCGAGGATGATGCAGTATTCAAAGACTGAGGGTTGGTTTTGAGAAATCAGGATGAGGAATCACTAGCGGGACTAGGGATAGTCAGGATGTCCTCGGGATAGTAGTAGTAGTGTTGTAAGTCTGCGGGAGTAGCAGTAGCATTCACTAGCAGTTAGATAGTAGTAGTAGTGTTGTAAGTCTACGGGGGTAGCCGTAGCATTCACTAGCAGTCAGGTAGTAGTAGTGGTGTTGTAAGTCTGCGAGGGTAGCCGTAGCATTCACTAGCAGCCAGATAGTATTAGAGAGTTGTAAGTCCGCGAGCGTAGCCGCAACCTTTATCAGATTGGTAGGTAGCATGAGCACGTTGTTGGACGCGGGAAAGCAGTAGTACCCACCAGTTCGGGTGCAGTAGTGAGGATATGGGAATCCACAGGTTAAATTTCGGATTTCCAAGTATTTCATTTATGGTTAAGTCGGCAATTTGTCAGTAGATCGTCACCTCAGTTATGAGATCAGAGTAGTAGTGGACCGTTGGGGTTCAGGTATGTTAAGGGTTACCGTCAGTCTGGGAGCCATCATATTGTTAGTCGTGGAATTGATGATGTCAGGATGTGACGTAAGGACCTGATCGGTGGATCGGGAGGTTGTTAAAGTTGCAGTGTCAGGATGACTGGTGGAAACTAGTTCCAGAGGAAGATTTCGTTTAGAAGTTGTAGGAAGCAGCCATTCAGCCAGTTCAGTGATTCAGCCAGTTCAGTGATTCAGTTAGTTCAGTGGTTTAGCCAGTTCAGTGATTCAGTCAGTTCAGTGTTTCAGTCAGTTCAGTGTTTCATTCAGTTCAGTGTGTTTCAGCCAGTTCAGCGTTTCAGCCAGTTCAGTGTTTCGGGTAGTTTAGTGTTCCAAGCAGTTCAGTATTGCAGGCAGCTCAGCGTTTCAGATAGTCGAGGAATCTTGCGGAGTCGCTGGGAGCGACTAGGAGATTGCGATGGAGTGTAGTGACCGGTAGGAGTCCGGTAACTCAAATATTGACATAATAGTTGGACCAGGGAGGTCTCACTGCATCCGGTAGGCGGATGAGGGGTAACAGAATTCTCAGTCGGAGGAAGTAACGTTAAGAAAATTATGGAAAAAGAAGGATTCAGTATGTACCAACAGTAGTGACCAGCACTGTAAGTGGCTGGAGTGATGGGCAAAAGGGGGTGTTAGATTTCCCAGGCAGAGAGTTGGAGGCAGTTCACAGAACAGTTGGTCATAGCAAACTTCGAGGACGAAGTTTAGTTTAAGTGGGGGAGAGTTGTAACACCCAAAGTTTGGAAAGCCAAGAAAAGAAAGAAAACCCCAATTTTAAGGGGAGACTCGACGAGTCCAAGGAGGGACTCGGCGAGTCCGAGCAGGATCCGGGTTGAGGTGTAAGCGACCGACTCGGTGAGTCGGCCAAGGTGACTCGGCGAGTCTGGTCTGAGCAAGGAAAACCCTAAATCCGGGACTTGGAGCTTATTTAAACGTCTCATTCTCTCCCCTAGGGTTACTTTACTGCCTCTCTAACAGAGAACACTAAACCCTAGCCGCCATAATTGTTTTCGAGCAAGATCTACTCTTAGTGAAGCTTTTGGAGCTTGAGAGAGAAGTTAGTCTTTGTGGAGCAAGAAGGGGGCCTTGGATCCAGAGTTGGTGGAACATTTTTGAGCATTTAAGGGTAATAAATCGTTACCTTCCCTCTTTGTTTAATATATCAACCTTGGCTATGTGATTTGGGGACTTTATGCCATGCTTAAGAACTATTTCGAGTTAGAGTCCTAGATCTGAAGTTGCTACTTCAGATCTGAATGTATCTTGGCCTAAAAAGTCATAAAGCATCTGTTCTTGGGTTGATAGTGAAGCCTCTTTGTCTTAAACCCTAGTTTGGATTGTTTTAAGCCTAGATCTCTTGATCTACACGTAAAGTTTGCCACTTTACGTGGGGGATAGGCCTTAGAAGTATGGATCTATGAGTTGGAAGCCCTGTTTGGCTCGAAAAGCCACTGCATGGATTAAGGACTGAGTAGACTCGGCGAGTCCTTCGAGTGGACTCGGCGAGTAGCTTGAAGATGAGGAGGAACTCGACGAGTGGGATGAACAACTCGTCGAGTCGGATGAAGTGAGGCATGAACTCGGCGAGTTGGAAGAACAACTCAACGAGTTGGTTGAAGATTTCCTTGGGCTCGGCAAGTCTATTCTTGGACTCGGCGAGTCAGGTCGTGAAACCCCAAACCCTTCAAGTTGAAACTCGAATCAGTGAGTCGGGTGGAGACTCAGCGACTTGGACAGGTCAGGACTCGGGAATAGTTGACTCGGCGAGTCATGGACTGACTCGGCGAGTCGAGTCACGAATAGAAAGACCCTAAGCATATGAACTCAGCTAGTTATTAGGTGGACTCGGTGAGTAGGGTTGACCTGAAAGGTTGACTTTGACCAGGATTTTGACCTTGACTAGAGTTGACCTAGTTGACCTTTGGAGGTCAGTTGGACTAAGTGTTATATTGACATTTAAGGCTCGAGGAGCTAGTGGAGCAGCAGTTCGGAGTCAGAGGTCAGGTAGCAGTCAAAAGGATTAGCAGCATCAGTTCAGCAGTCTCAGGTGAGTTTCCTTCCAGTAGGAACGGGTCTAAGGCCACAATGCCGACCCGTTTAGCTAGTAGCAGTTTTCGGATTTTGATCTGATGCAGTATTTAGTATGTTTGATGCCTTCGTGGCTCAGACAGGAATTATGTGTTATGTGTTTCGGGCCACGGCCCGATGTAGTATGCAGTATATGTGTGTTCATGCTAGTTGATATGTATATGCTATGTTCTGTTCCGTTAGCCCCGACTTCGGTCCGATGCATGGGACAAAATCCCAGTTAGTCCGGACTTCGGTCCGATGCAAGGGGCAAGGCCCCAGTTAGCCCGGACTTTGGTCCGATGCATGGGACAAGCTCCCAGTTAGTCCGGACTTCGGTCCGATGCAGGGGGCAAGGCCCCAGTTAGCCCGGACTTCGGTCTGATGCAGTGGGCAAGGCCTAGTATGTGCTTATATGTTATTGTTTGGTATGTGGTAGATTGGGGGAGCTCACTAAGCTTCGTGCTTACGGTGTTTCAGTTTTGGTTTCAGGTACTTAGTTTTCAAAGGAGGAGCTCGGGAAGATTGCAGTGCACACACCATAGTCAGTTAACCTGGGAAAGTTTGACTCTGATAACGGTAATATGTTTTGAATTAATACTCAAAAATTATGTTAGGACTTATGATACGGTTTTTATAAATATAATTTAGTAATGTTTTTTTTAAGAAATTTTTAGTTGTGATTTTTGGGTCGTTACATCGTGTCTTAGAAGTTCGCGGCCAAACTTTTAAGTTTGGGTTGAAAAATCATCCAAAAATCGTAAACTCATGCATAAACATGAGTTTACTCCCCAAGACTAGTCATTCTTGAGTTTACTCCCCAAACACCAAAAGAGTAAACTCCAAAATATCCTCTCAAGTATCATCGAAGTTTTTATTCAAAATCTTCAATCTAGTAAGTGTTTCTAGCCCTTTCAAGTTAGTATATCACTTAATCTAGTGATTGTACATCCTTTAATCCATCCATTTTTGTGTTTTGATTAGTTTTCCAAAACCACCAAGAAGACCAAGAACACACACTAAGTCTTCTTGGACTTTTAGCTCAATTCAAGCTTCCTTCTGTAAGTACTTCTATCCTAGAGTCATTTAAAGCTAACTATGCGTGTTTATACCAAGGAAAAGTCCCAAGAACACCAAGATAAAGGTGTTCACGGTTTTGGGAGGTCCCAAAACCGTAAACACCAAAAATAGGGCCAAAATGGTGTTAAGGTGCCTAGATGCTTCACAATGCCTTAGAGACTTGTCTAGATTCATCCTTGATGAGTTTATCACAAAAAAGCACCAAAATCATACATTTTTATGTGTTTACGGTTTGGGGATCTCCCAAAACCGTAAACACCCCAAATGATGTGTAAAAGTCCCATAAATGTCCCACGGTTGTTCCTTATGTCTACATCTAACCTAGACTAGTGCCATGTTTGAGCTAAAGACTTGAAAACCGCCAAATACTAAACTTATTAGTTTAAGGTAGTAAACACATGAGTTTAAGGTAGTAAACTCATGGAGAAATGGTCCTTAGACCATAAACTCCATTTAGTAGTGTTTTGATGCCACACAACACTTCCTAAGGCTAAATCATGAAGTAGGAATGCTTGGAATAGCTTAGAAGACTTCAAAAAAACAAATGGTCAAAAGGTTAGGAGTTTATGACCATAAACTCAAGAGTTTACGACCGTAAACTCAAGGGGTGTTGGTCCTTAGGAAGTAAACTCATTTTAAGAGTGTTCCTTGAACCCCAATCATACTAGCCTTTCCCTACAACACTTAGATGCAACCCTTGAGACTTGTAACACTTGTATAAGGTGTTTAGCATGTCCTAGAGTCTCTTAAATTTGTTTATTAGTTGTTTAAAGACTAATTGTTTATATACATATGTCCTCATATGTAATTAGGATCTTTCTGAGTGTCTAAGTCTTCACTTGATACCAAGCACTTAACTGACACTTCCTTCCAATCCACTTGCAACAGGTGAGTTCATACCCCTTAATCAATGTTTTAAATGTTTTTAAATGCTTTATGGGGGGATACAAGTAGAATTATGCTACTTAGTATATCAATCACATGTGATTAATAAGCAGCATTCAAAGGATTTACTATTCATTAGCCGTTTTACCAAACAGTTTCCTTCAAATGTTTTTCATAAACACTTTATATGTTTAAAACTCCTTATTAAACTGTACATTTTACTCTATATGTTTCATTTGAAACTCATTTACAATTGTGTTTCAAACAAATGTTCTTTATACTTAAACTGTTTTATCAAACCCGTACTTTCAAACCGTTTTATAGATTGACATCAAGTCGATCTTTTCTTAGATAATAATTATGTTCAAAGGTTTTACAAATCTTATTTTATGCTTTTATATTATCAATTGCATGCCTATATATGTATAGTTATATAATAAATGTTTAAAAGACTTAGGAAGGCTATCCACCCTATTTCCTTTTCGCGCTTGAGATGTGGTATGGTGGGATATCGGGTACCCGTCCGAAGGTCGTTTAAATATTAGTTATATATCATGTGTACATATATAGTCATAAAGGTTCTTCCAGTCCATTCAGTACCCTTGGGTAGCAAGGTTATACTTCCATGTTTATACGTACCAGTTACATTACTAGTAAGTACCATATGGGTAGTTTAGGAAGATACTAGAACTATTACTAGAACACGATATCATACAATGAGTCAGTTCATTCATGAGTCAATACTTGTGATATTTTAGTCAAATTTAATCATGATTACATTATTTGCGTTCTAAGATTCGATTATGATTACGGCATCACTTTTCATAATTTGAATTTTGAGAACATTGCAAAGTATGAGAAATATTGTAGCAAAAGACTGGTCAAGTATCATGTCTTTCTGTGAGACATCATGAATCGTGTCATGTATGCTTCAGATATAGGATCGATTGCATGTGCTATAATATTCATTCGTTCTAAACTTTCCAAGTGCCTAGGGCATTAATAGGGAAAAATGAATAGAACCAGATATGACTGAAATGATTAAGCAAATGTCGAGGACAATCTGAGGTTTACCAAAGATTGGTTTCTCATGGATAGTTGGAAGTATGGTGTAAAATGTTGGAGAGAGACCATATTGACATATTTTGAAAAGAGGAAGCTCTTGTTCATAAGTAAGAGTAAAAATGGGAATATGGAAATGGTTCCATAGGTGGAAGTTATTCTTCAAATCTGTGTAAGATTAGAAAAACTTAATGCAACAAAGATGTTCAAAGGAATATACTTTGAATGAGATACTTCGTTTCCATGGAATTGATCTCCATTGGAATACTTTGTAATATCTGTTGCCAAGTCTTTGTGACTTTTGTGCATAGTCATTATAAGAGGATCAATGAATATGAGTTTAAAATCTAACAGATTACAGTAATTGACAAGAATTTGAGATTCTTATATTTACGGTAGGGATTTAGGATTGTGAAATGAGCATCATTAGAATCATGTTCAATTGATCTATTTCACAAAGTGAGGATCATAGACAAACATAGTGTGCATACTTGGAGTATGGCATAACTATTGTTTAGAAAAGATAGTGTACAAGCTTGGAGCATGGGACAACTATTGTTTTAATTCAAGTATTAAGTTGATAAATCGAAACATTATGCAATGAATAATGTGTAATCAATATGGTGATAAATAAAAGGTGTTTTATTTATATTCATAAGTTCTAAGACGTTATTGGATTCAATTATTCTTGTGTTTCACTTTGCATGTTTTGACTTCCCGAATAACTAGGTTATTCAAGCCATCCATAGTCGATCGTACTTTGGAAGTAGGTATTGAGGCAAGACTGTCATGAATGGGTCTGTAGTTTGTCTCGGACAAACTGGCTGCAGTGTTCATGACTGCTCCTGGAATGAGATTCGAGTATTGGATTCAACTCATGCTCAATTAAATTACTTCATGGATTTTATCACGAGTGAATCATGAGACGATAATATCTTATATTCTTCAAATTGAGACTTGTGAAATGTAGTTGCGAGTTGGTTGCACATTGACATATGTAATCGTACCAGTAACTTGGTTGTTATAAAACATATTGTTGTGTGTGATTTGATGAGTAAGTACAAGCGAGCATTTGGGTCGAAGTTTTTCCATTCCTTTTAGCCATAGAGGGATAAAGTGATATCTGTGAGCCCCTCGATGATTTAGGGATGACACCCCTAAGTGCATGGCCAAGCGTGGACTGATTTGATTTATTCAATTAGTCGATCGTCATAAATCGGAAATCGGGAAATAACAAATGTACAGAGAGAATGATTATAATCCAGGTCTTAGTACATATGATATCTATAATGGAGGAATATATCATCCCTTATCTAATGGACACGTCATTTGACTAGGTCGGAGTTCGACAATGGCTTTAAGAGCTATGATTGCTAGTCAGGATCTTGGAGTCATACTTGAATGATAGTTTTAGACTTATGCAAGTGGAAGACTTTTGGATAGATGTCTAAGTCGATAACTATTATTGGTACGTACTCGACCCGATAGTAGCATGGTCTATTTGGGTTGCACGGCATCCACACGATTGGATAGACAAGTGAGAAAAGGTTATTTATGATTTATATTAACATATTATAATTTCAAATATATTAATATGAAATCAAATTATTTAATTAGTATTGATCAACAATTAATTTGGAATTACTTTTGTGATCAAAAGAGACTAATTAAATATATCGGGATTGATTATGTAAATCATTCATTCTTATATATGTGGGCTTGTGATCCATTATCCTTCATGTTGGGCTTAACCCATGTGGTAACCGATGGATACTCCATGGAGGTTAAAACCCATGGATCATGAAGGAAATGGAAAGTCATGCACATTAGGGTTTACATGGTGTAACCCTAATGAGGCACACTATATAAAGGATCACATGGTTCATAAAATGGCACTAGTGGACACACTAAGAGAGGGAAAGGGACGATTTCATAGGGAGAACCAAGGTAACCTTCTTCTCAAGTTATTCCATATGTTAGTGGTGCTGTGTGATTCCATTTGAGGCTTCCACACTATTGTGGCTAAGCTCTTAAAGGTTTAAGACTTCAAGCATCATCAAAAGGTATGTCATCTAACTAGACTTTTGTAGTATAGTTGCTCCATAATATGCTAGTTAGGATGATGCTTTGGAATTTTGTATATTTGCATGTATAATAGTGAAACCATGGATCCAAAGCACATGACATTGTATGCACACCAAAGGAGTGTTAGAGTGTTCAAAACCCTTCACAGATATCTTATCCTAACAGCAGTAGTGCTCTATCAAGCGATTTATAATAGAACTCTACTTAAAGCAAGTAAAGAATCGCCCTAAAAATATAGGTACACTTAAAATGAAATATGTGCATTGTGTTTGGCTCTAGTACCGTAGTGATACCAAATACTCCTATAATATTTTAGCTTGTATACTTTGTTCTATTGTTCCCTTTCGTATGGAATTGGGTAAGTTTTAGTCTTATTGCAACACCACAATCACTCCCAAACATATGTTGGTCGTATCTCAAATAAATATAGTTGATCAGGCTATATTTATCCCAGATATGATTACATAACTACCCAGGTTTGACTGTAGTGTCCAACATCTAAATACATTTGTTCTGTTCATCTTGTGATATTGCTCCTGGTATATATGTATACTTGTATACTTCTTATCAGATAGTTAGATTTTAAAAGTATACTTTTAGTTTCAGAGCACTCCGGCCCCATTAGTGTTTATAGTTGTATACCATGTAAGGTTCGATATACTTAGTTCACTACAAACAATATCTCTGATACCAATCTATCACACCCCAAACCGAGACAGCAGAAACGTTCAGAGGTAGAGGACATCATGTGCATTATCACAAAAATGGCATCAAAGTAATCAAAGTAAACACAACCATTACATTGAATATATACTAGGTATTTACATCAGTTTGATCCATATTTGTTTACATCAAAAGTATAGCAAAATATAAAGACGTGACTTATACGCCCCGTCTTCTCAAACGCCTGTAGCAGCACCTGTCTATTGATTTCCTGAGAAAACAAGCGGTTTTGAAAGAGTGTTAGCATAACGCTGGTGAGTTTATAAGCATGTTTTTGTAATGAAAACCTTTCTTTGAATCTGTGAAAATGTTTGTATGTTTCTCAAGAAAATCCAATATTTTCTATAGTAGTGAAAACTAGTCTTAAGCCCTAAGACCAAAGTGTATGTTTGTTACTGAATTTCCTTAAACATATATGAAAGTCGCTGGATATCACTAGTAATGTAAAGTATGTTTTTGTTTGAAAGCCCTGGCTTCCACCAGAATGTATAGTAAGTTCTTGTTTGAAAACCATGTCTACCACCAGTACGTATAGTGTTTTATTACTTAAAATAAAACTATTTGAAGAATTCAAATCCCGTATACAAATCACTAATTTATACTGTTGTGAGTTCGTATAACCATGCTTGATAGGACCTAGTGACCTCTACTACGTTCTTCATGGGTCGGACATTATGACATTTGTCACCCCAGGCATGCCTGTCTAACCGTAGCTGGTTGGTTCAGGTGTAGGATTGTTAGTCCCGAATAGATCTATTCACAAATCTCACGCTCTCCCTCCAGGAGACTCTGGTTATAAAACGATACAATTTAACCTGCACCCCGAAGGGTACAATTGAAGACGTGTCTCACAACCCTATATTAACTAGTTTACGTATAATGTAATGTTCCTTTATAATTGAATCCATATGTATGTCTTGTAGAGTAATGTGACAACCTGAATTTTTTTGCCTTATAAGCTGTTCAATTCAATCAAACTTAGACTCACTCCTGATATCTTTTAGCACTGTTTAGAGACTGTTTGAGTGTTCTGAGCTCAGTACACTCAAGGAATGCGTGTTAGAAAGTACCTGCTAGAACCACTCAACAACAATCTATCCTTAACCACTACCAACATGAGTTCACTGCCACAAAACTTATAGTTTACGGTCATAAACTCCAAGTGGTCCCTAAACTCACCTCTATATATATAAGTCTTGGCCATTTCTTTCATTCTTTCTTTCCTTGACCAATTTTCATCCATTGTCTCTCAATTACCATCCAACTTTTTGTCTTAGATCTTCAAAAGTGTAAGTGTTCTATCCCTTGATTAGTTGATACACCTTCTTAACTAGCTTCATTCATTGATTTCATCCATGGAAATCAACTTTTGACTAGATCTTCAACTTTCACCAAGAACACCTAGAACACACACTAGTGTTTTCGCCCGAAATTAACTCTTTTAGCTTCCATATCGTAAGTATTCTTTCATTATACTTCATATCTACTAGGAAGCCTTGAATCACACCCTTGAAACATAAATTTTCCCAAGAGCATCTTGAGTTTACGGCTGAAGGTCTCCCATGGCCGTAAACTCAATGTTATAGTATGTTCTGACTTTAAACTCTTGTAATGACCAAGCCTTAGACCTTGGACCCTCATTGGATGTTGTAGGATCTTAAAACACACACTTATGTATAATTGACCATGAGTTTACGGCCGTCAACTCCCTTGGCCGTAAACCCATTGTCGTAAACACAAAGATAGTGCCACCCACTCTCCTTTGATCAATCACATGTGATTCAACACTTCAATCCAATGTTCCTTAGTCCCTTAAGTTGTTGCCCTTCATGATTAGTTGTATTATACACTAATTATATACATATATGTACCAATATATGTCAATTAGGAATCATTTGTGTATTAGAACTTCATTCGTGGAACTTCTCATTCTTACTAGAATCATATGGATCACCAATCATAAGGTGAGTTCATACCCCGACATTTTATCACTTTTCATTATTTTAAGGGGGTGAATACAAGTCTAAACACAAGAAATTGTGTTTATTATAAATAAAATGCTTTTAAATGTTGTAAATGACATCAAGTCGTCAAAATGCTTTTAAATGTTGTAAATTACATCAAGTCATCAAAATGCTTTTAAATGTAAATAAACTCTTTTAAATATTAGAAAATGCTTTTAAATATTTTGTTAAAATCTTTTAACTTATATTGTGTATAATTGATGTCTATGTAGATATAGTTATATAAGTAGGGTTTAAAGGACTTAGGACCAACTACCAGCTTTATTTCATTTTCCTTGTTTGTATGTGGGCTTGGAGTAAGGTTGTTTGTCCGAAGGTTGTTTAAATATTACTTATATATTATGTATATGTACGTAGATATAAAAGTTCTAGAAGTCAGTTTAATACCTTGGGTGGCAATGGTATTCATTCAGGTTACGTCAGTTCAATTCAGTTCAGTCCGTCAATTATAGAGAACTTACTAGTAAACTATAGGGAGTATAGTTAGAGAGTCAATCCTCATTACATGGTAGATCCATACTTATCACTTGGTAGTTCATTGAAGTCATAACAATGCATAGATATCTAATACTTGTTAGTCTTATCTATTCACAAAGTACGAACAATAATACGAACTAAATATAAGGAACGCAAAAAGGTACATCTTTCAATGTACCATATATATAAAAGGCATACCCGGGCACGGTATTAACCTTCATTTAACATGGGTATGCGAGCATTGTACAATGACACCAATCATAGGTGGGTATGCGCCTATAGTACCAAGACCCAAACATAACAAGACTATAGGTAGTAGTTTCTGTGATTGCTTAGTATATACACATAAGTTATGTATAATGGGAAACTGATAGACGGTTGGCTGTGTGAACTCTGTTTTGCTTTCTTTTTCCTTGTTTGGGTGTGGGGGTACGACAGGACCGCACAATCAATTGTCCATTCATTTCTGATTATGTATAATAAGTATGTACAATGTGAATCACATGATAGTCTTTTCAAAGTGTATTCAAAGTACTATTCAGAGGAACATAACGATCGTACTATAGTCTGTCGTAGTATATTTAATATACTATGACCTGAGACTGAAATTGCTATTTCATAGCATAATATCCAATACAAAGAATGGTTTTACAAGATATAAAACTAAGTATACTATTCCATAGTATATTTATACATTTGTTAAGTCGTACTTTTGGAGAGTTACAAGCTAAGTATTCCATAACACAGTACGGCAACCTTCAGTTAAACGGTTATAGGGAATTAAACCATAGTTCAATAACAGTTAAGGAATATGGGTTTTCCTAGGTTCAGTGGTAAAATTTACTAGGCATTCTAGTTCATTATAAAGGATGCGTAAGAAGGTTATTATTTTGATTTACTCGCTTATACATTCCCGAGTTATATATAATCATGATCTGGTAGAAAATAGAATGTGAGATTTCTAACTTAGTTTCTTTTCCTTGTTTGGATGTGAAACTAGGGTAGAACACCACAATTTATTATACGCCCAATCTTGATTATATCATAATGTGTATAAGCTAAGTTTTCATGGATATTAACTCACCTCTTAGTCAGAATCAGTATAACATAGATTACTTTTAATTATAACTATAATCCTTCAGTTTATATGAAAGAGTTATATATAATGAAGACTAGATAGATTAGAGATTATGTGAACCAAGTTTTACTTTCCTTTTCCTTCTTTGGATGTGGGGGTACGGATGAATCACAAAACCGATTATCCGTCTCGTATTTATTATATGCAATTAGTATAAACCAAATGATTATAGAGCAAATTGTTTTGGTATTACTTTACTTTTAAGGGAACATATGGTTTTCTTGTCAATCTTTCAAACTTGTTCAATTGTCAATGAAGTTTCTTACTTTAAAATAAATCTTATGCACTCACCAGCTTTATAGCTGATACTCGCTTTCAAAATACCTGTATTGTCAGGAATATATTAAGACAGGTATCCAACCGGAGTTCGTGAAGACGGAGCAGTAGTTTCTCGTCTTATCCTTTGATACTATCATACTATAACAACATGTAATGTTTTGAGCTCGATGTAAACACTTATATATATATATATATATATATATATATATATATATATATATATATATATATATATTAAAGAATATTGTTGCTTTGATCACAATTATTCAGTTGTTGTGATACAACTTATGATGTCCTCCACCCCCGAATGTTTTCATCTTTCAGGTTTTGGGGTGTGACAGATTGGTATCAGAGCATTGTGTGTAGTGAACTAAGTATATCAACCTATAAAAGATATACAACTATAAATACAATGGGGTCGAAGTGCTCTGTCTAAAAGTATACTTATAAATATATCAATATTATCCAAAAGTATACATGCTCACTTATATACATACTAGAATAAGTATCACAAGTAGAACAGAACAAAACTATTAAAGTGTTGGGCACAACAGTCAAACCTGGGCAGTTATGTAATCAACTATATTTATTTGAGATATGGTAAACGCGTGTTCAGGAATGATAGTGGTGTTTCGACAAACCTAAAACTTACCAAATTCTAGGTCCAAAGAATTATTTAGAACAAAACATTACGTAAAATACTATATGAGTATTTTAAGATACTATCCAATATCAATACTAAAAGTGTACAATAACAAGAAACTTAAGAATCAAACCCAGAACAAAGATACTATATGATTATCTTCAATAATTGTAACTAATTATATGAGAATTAAAAGACCTTTACTGATCGGTCTATAATTGCAAAGTGTATGCATCCTAAAGTTATATATAATAAATATCTCATAGACTTAGAATGTGTGGTTTTGCTTCACTTCCTTTTCCTTGTTTGGATGTTGATTTAGAGTAGTATCACATATTCGAATGTCTATTAGACCCAAGTTATATATAATTTGTATACCCTATGTGATTATAAAAAGACTCAATAAGGATCTCAAGTTAAAATTTAGTACCGGAAATAGATTAAGTATTCTCATAGATTCTTTAGACATTTCCATTCTCGTACCGACAACTTAGCTAGAGATACTACCTCACTAGGATAGTCAACATAGGAGTCAAGGAGGAACAAGGAGGAAGCCATAGAGAGAGCTTCGAGAAGGGATCAGACAAGGAGTACGAAGCTAGAGGTATGCCAGAAGACATCATAGGAACATAAGAGGACATCAGATTACTTTCATCAGGAGTAGGCACGGAACAGAGGAAACCACTCGTGAGTCATGCGAGGTGGCAGAAAACCTTACGTGTCGCTCTAATAGCTATTAGACCAATATGGCCTAGTGAGTTAGTAAATACACTACTCACACTATGTGGTAGGCATAAAATCTTTATATTTACGACTCATTATCTCCAGTAAATCTGATCATAGGATTTCAGTTAGGGATAACCACAACCATAAATTCCTAAGTCTATTGACCTTTGTTATCAATTGTTTACAGAGCCACTTTGAAAACATGAAGCACTCAGTTCGAATAACATTTGACTTGACTTCATTCCTAAAAACTTATCCCTATCTTGTCTTTCATCTATCTAGATAAAAGGTGCCTCCCAGAAGAAATCCTAGATGCTTTAACACCCAAGCAACAGGAACTCCACCACCGCTACCACCGCCACAATTCGATGCTGCAATATTACACGCAGCAGTCACAGCTACAGTATCCGCAGCCATGGAACGCTACAACACAACGGTTACCAACGAGACCAGTGACGGTGTCATCACCCATAATCATGTTCATCTGAAAGAATGTTCCTATAAAGAATTCAGGAACTGCAAACCCAAAGCTTTCGATGGAACCGAAGGAGTCCTTACTATGAGACAATAGTTTGATAAGACAGAATCAGTCTTCAAAATCTGCTGATATTGCCATATTTATACTTATTTTTAGGCAATATTTAAGTACATTTTTATTAATAAGTTGGTAATTTATTTAGAATAATGGTACTTATGAGATTAAATTTTATTTGCAGCAAAAAAGAAGAAATTTTGAAGAAAAGGGACTAAAAGCGTTAAAGAAAGAAACTTTGGGAATTAAAAGATCAAAAGAGAAGAAAATTTGGAAAAAGATTATTCACGACGTGAGTCTTAAAGAATTCACGACGTGAAGAGTTGGTTCTAGAAGATATGTACGCGGGTGAACTTATCCTTGACGGGCAAGGTTATCTACAACTCACGACGTGAATATTCTATTATTCACGACGTGAATTTATGGATATCAACAACTATATAAATCCTTGACCATTACGAATAGAGAAAACTTTTGGCTAGAAAGAGGAGTTCCAGAAGACGATTTTGAGGAGAGAAAATTCTTGGGAAGAGGCTTTCAACACCAAAAAGAGTAAAGGTCTATATTTTAGTTAATTAAGAACATGTTTCCTATCAATTCAATTTGTGTTAGTTTGTTAGTTGCTATGATGAGCAGCTGAATCTAGCTACTCTTGTTTAGCTAGCTGAAGCTTCTAACTTATGAATAACTTAATTTTTATGGATTTATTTAGTTGGTAAAATTGCTTGTGTTTGATTTATATTACCTAGCATGCTTATGTTTGTTTCTCTAATTGCTTGATTGCAAGTTCTGTGTAGCTTAGTGACCATTAACTGCATGAACTTGTTTACCTAATGATTTAGTGAACGATGAATTGTTAGAGCTAGGACTGACCAATCTTAGTTAGTAATTAGAGTAAATAAGCTTAGCTGTGCTAGAGAACGTGTATTGTGACTTTAATTGCGTTTATATAACAAATCTTACATAGTATATTTACATTCATAATTAGTTCTGTGTTTAATTGTGTGTGAACATACATGGTTTGACATGAATTAGTTAATTATTGGTAAAGTTAGAACTAAATTACTAATATAATCAAAACCAACTAGCTAATCCATAAACATTAGCTAGCCATAAGAAAGAAGTGGATTCAAACTAAACAAGAGTGTGTTTTTACTTATTGAATTTGAATTAAAGTTCGTCTGATCTTGTAAAATCAGATAAAACCCCTTTTAAACTTGTTAATAATTAGGTTAATTTAATAGTAAGTAAATTAATTAGTAACTCCGTTCCCTGTGATCGACACCCGACTTACCCAAGCTATACTGTAATCTGACTAGGTACACTGCCTATAAGTGCATAGTTAGTTTAAGTTTGTTAGGTTATAAATATTAAAATTAGTGGGTACTTTCGTGCACATCAAGTTTTTGGCGTCATTGTCGGGGAACAGCTTAGATTATTAGTTTATTTAGTTGCGTTAGATTAATCGACCCCTTTTTGTGGAATAAAATCTGCAAAAAGGTTACTTGGTTATTTATTTTTGTTTATTAGCTTAGCTTAGTTGATTAGCATATAACAAAAAAAATTTGTTTTCTGACTCTGTCACATAATTCACGACGTGAGTTTGAATAAATTCACGACGTGAAAGCTGCAATTCCAGTTTTTAGTATTTTTCTTATTTTAGTTCAGTTTTACGTTTTTAGTTTAGCAAGTTGCAGAAGTTCATGACTAGAGGCTCAAACACACCCTTGGTGACACCACTTGAAGATCCCGAGTCTGCAATTCACAAGAAAAAGACGCCCTTACAAGAATTAAAGTCAGCTTTTTCAAGGAAGTCGGGAAAGAAGACAGGAGATTCAAGTTCATCCGCGAGGCACAAGAGCAATTTTGAGCACTTGGATCAAACACCCGTCCAAACCGAGTCCGAATACGATACCGATCCGGAATTTGAAGAACACACGAGTGAACCCGAGAACAAGCCAAGGAATGAGATGGCAGCAATTGAAGAGATGTCCATGGGAGCTTACAAGAAGCGGATCCGAGAAGATATGGGTCTCGGTTTAGTCCAACCCGCAATACCTGCCACTGCCACATTCGAGTTGAAGGGGCACATCTTGACTGCACTAAAGGATATCCCTCTTTTTGGGAAAGATCATGAGGATGCTTTTAAGCATCTAGATGAAGTCAACGACATTGCGGATTACTTCAATGTCTCAAATGTCAACAGAAACACAGTCTTGCTTAGGATGCTTCCCATCACTTTCAAAGGAGCTGCTAAGGAGTGGTTAAAGTCACTTCCACCGGGTACAATTACCACTTAGGCTCAAGTGCGTGAGCAATTCCTGGACCAGTTTTGCCCACCATCCAAGATAGCTACACTCAAGAAGGCAATAGCCAACTTTGAGCAACAGCCGGGGGAGTCATTATATGAAGCATGGGAGCGGTACAAGGGCTTGCTCAAAAATTGCCCTCAGCATGATCTAAATCTGCAACAAGAGATGTCGATCTTCTATGATGGGGTCAACGTTATGACGAGACAACTCCTTGACTCTCAAGGACCTTTGACAAAGAAAAATCCAAGGGAGGTTAAGGATCTGATTGAAGAATTCGCGAAGCACTCTCGCAAATACCACAACCCTAGGCAAGATGGAATCACAAGTAGTGGAGGGGCCCAAACTGGAGAAATAGCAGCTGTGATGGCTATGCTGAATAATTTGGATCGAAGTATAACACAAATGGACCAGTCAATACATGCCATAAGAGTGGGTTGCGAGAGATGTAGTGGTCCACACTTGACCAAGGACTGCAATTTAGATGAGTTTGGGAACAGAAAAGCTCAAGTGTGCTACTCAAGTGGGGATAAGTTTGATGAGGACTGGAGGAAACCGAAGAAGGAGTGGCTGCCATATGAAGAGTATAAGAAGCAAAAAAGAAGACAAGTATAGACAGACAGATCGAGACTTCTATCAAAAGGAGCAGCCACCAGCCGAGAAGAAACCCAATCTAGAGACTATGTTGATGAAGTTTATGGAAGCTTCGGAAAAGAGACACGATGCCACTGATTCGGCTATTATGGAACAGCAAACTTTAATAAAGAATCAGCAAGCCTCCATCCATAACCTTGAAGTACAAGTTGGTCAACTAGCCAATCTAGTTCATGAGAAGTTATCCACGAAAAATACCGAAAAGAAGACCCAATCTCATGTAATGGCCATAGACATTGAAGAAGAAGCCATCTCTGAGTTCCTGGAGGCATTGGAAGAAGAACCGCAAAAGCTCGATCCAAAGCTGAAGAAGACCAAGCTCGAAAATCATGAAACTGCTGAACTCCAGAATTCACGACGTGAACCATATAAGTTCACGACATGGGCCTGTCATGAACAGAAAAATTTTGTAGTTGGTTCGGTTTATCAGCCGCCTTTGCCTTTTCCATCCCAATCTACCCTTAGTCTACTGGAGAGAGAGCATAGAGAGTTTGTCAAGCATGTGAAGGGCATCCCGATTAATACTCCCTTTGTCGAGTCCTTATCCAAAATTCCCGATCATCAAAAATTACTGCAAGATTTGATAGTCACTCGCAAGCAATTAAAGAAGCAGTCTAAGGTGGTTCTAAGTGAACAAAGCTCAAAAGTTGTGTTGGGAGAGACACCAGAGAAGATGGGGGATCCTGGACGCCTCACTCTTCCATGTGAGTTTGGTAAAAAGTTGAAGGTTAATGCTTTAGCTGATGCTGGGGCTAGCATTAATTTGATGCATTTTTCATTTTATCAAAAATTGGAAATTCAGAAGATGAAGGCTACAAAAATCATGATTCACATGGCGAAGCATTCAGTGACACAACCCCGGGGCATCGTGGAGGATATTTTGGTGAAAATTGGAAAAAAAAAATCCAATAGATTTTGTAGTTTTGGATATGAAGGAAGATCCCGATGTTCCAATTATCCTTGGTCGTCCATTGCTTAACACTGCTAGGGCTTTGGTTGATATTCGCGAGTCTAAGCTCACCTTGAGGGTTGGTAATGAAAAAGAAGTTTTTGGAACATGTTCAATAACAGTAGAAGATGGCTTTCCAAAGGTACATGTTCAAGAAGAGGTGTTCACAATCAATGAAGATAATGAACTTGAAGAACTGGAAAAGCTTATGGAAGAAGAGATCAAGGCAGTTCATCAAGTCAAAAGAACAAAACCAAGAGCATTTGTTCCATTTTTGGTTGAAGTCATAGCTTACAAAAGTCCACCTTCTTGGGTGAGCAAAGAGGATGAGGAGATGACAAGTGATGAAGAGGAGGTCACTTCAAGAGTGACAAAGCCGGTGGTGAAAGAGGAGGAAGATGCGATGAAGTGCAAGGAAGAAACTAAAGGGACCAAACGCAAGCGTGAAGAAGAGGTGAAAGTTAAAAAAGAGAATTCAAATAAGGCATACAAAAGGTGAGTTCAAGCTTACAAGAGGCGATTCAAGGAACAAAAGATCCTAGTGGTGGATTCTTCCGAGGACTCAACGTAGGAAGCACGAAGTCTAGCTCAAGACTCCAAGAAAAAAAAGCGCTTCTCGGGAGGCAACCCGAGTTTGGTTTGCAAATTTTTTTTTCTTTTTCTATTTGCATTTTAGTTTTAAAAACTTAGATGATGTCATCCAACTCTATTAGAACATAATTAAGCACTGAATGTAGGGACCTTAAAATGGAAGTAGTAATAATTGAGAACTTAGTACATTTTTATTAATAAGTTGGTAATTTATTTAGAATAATGGTACTTATGAGCTTAAATATTATTTGCAGCAAAAAAAGAAGACATTTTAAAGAAAAGGGACTAAAAGCGTTAATGAAAGAAACCTTGGGAATTAAAAGATCAAAAGAGAATAAAATCTGGAAAAAGATTATTCACGACGTGAGTCTTAAAGAATTCACGACGTGAAGAGTTGGTTCTAGAAGATATGTACGCGGGTGAACTTATCCTTGACGGGCAAGGTTATCTACAACTCACGACGTGAATATTCTATTATTCACGACATGAATTTATGGATATCAACAACTATATAAATCATTGACCATTACGAATAGAGAAAACTTTTGGCTAGAAAGAGGAGTTCCAGAAGACAATTTTGAGGAGAGAAAAGTCTTGGGAAGAGGCTTTCAACACCAAAAAGAGTAAAGGTCTATATTTTAGTTAATTAAGAACATGTTTCCTATCAATTCAATTTGTGTTAGTTTGTTAGTTGCTATGATGAGCAACTGAATCTAGCTACTCTTGTTTAGCTAGATGAAGCTTCTAACTTATGAATAACTTAATTTTTATGGATTTATTTAGTTGGTAAAATTGCTTGTGTTTGATTTGTATTACCTAGCATGCTTATGTTTGTTTCTCTAATTGCTTGATTGCAAGTTCTGTGTAGCTTAGTGATCATTAACTGCATGAACTTGTTTACCTAATGATTTAGTGAAGGATGAATTGTTAGAGCTAGGACTGACCAATCTTAGTTAGTAATTAGAGTAAATAAGCTTAGCTGTGCTAGAGAACGTGTATTGTGACTTTAATTGCGTTTATATAACAAATCTTACATAGTATATTTGCATTCATAATTAGTTCTGTGTTTAATTGTGTGTGAACATACATGGTTTGACCTGAATTAGTTAATTATTGGTAAAGTTAGAACTAAATTACTAATATAATCAAAACCAACTAGATAATCCATAAACATTAGCTAGCCATAAGAAAGAAGTGGATTCAAACTAAACAAGAGTGTGTTTTTACTTATTGAATTTGAATTAAAGTTCGTCTGATCTTGTAAAATCAGATAAAACCCCTTTTAAACTTGTTAATAATTAGGTTAATTTAATAGTAAGTAAATTAATTAGTAACACCGTTCCCTGTGATCGACACCCGACTTACCCAAGCTATACTGTTATCTGACTAGGTACACTGCCTAGAAGTGCATAGTTAGTTTAAGTTTGTTAGGTTATAAATATTAAAATTAGTGGATACTTTCGTGCACATCATCTGTGAATGTCCGGAAAGAAGCAGGGTAAAGTTTGTTGCTTGCACTTTCACTGAGAGAGCCCTCACATGGTGGAATGGCTATGTGAAGTCACTGGGTATGACAGTGGCAAATTCAATGGGTTGGGAGAACATGAAAGAGCTGATGAGAGAAGAATTCTGCCCAAAGGGAAAGATAGAAAAGCTAGAGGAAGAGCTTTGGAATCTCAAAATGGTTGGGTCTGATATAGTGACCTACACTAATAGATTTAGTGAACTAGCGGCACTATGCCCAAAGATGGTTGCTCCTGAGAGTAAGAATGTAGAGAGATACATTGAGGGATTATCTCCTCCGACGTAAGGAGACTTTTTATCATCCAATCCAATCACTTCCGATAGTGCCAAACTCTTGGAACAGAGCCTTGTTGACCATGAAGTCGGTCAAGGCGTGATTACCCTAAATTCTGAGTAATCAAATGGGGATTCCTGCAAAAGAAAGTCTTGGAATGATAAGAAAAGGAAATCAACACAAAAGGCGAAGATTTATGCTGCTACAACTCCAATCAACCCAGAAACTGCCAATAATTATGTCGGAACACTTCCGAAGTGTAACAGGTGCTCATTTCATCACACTGGAGTGTGTCGTGAAATGCATTGTAAAAATTGCAACAGAAAGAGGCACACTGCTCGTTTCTATAGAGCGCCGGCACAACCTATCTCCCAAGTCCCTGGCGCTGGATTCAGCCAGGATGGCTATGGGTGTGGCCAAACGGGGCACATGAAGAGGGATTGCCCAATAGCAAGGAACTGTGGCGCAGATGGAAGGATACTAATGATCACCGCCGTACGATAGACTACTCTGGCTCCACGTTGAAATTCTGGTATGTTCCGTAGCGATAATGTTAGACCTATAAACTTTTAAAAAAATTTGCAACTAGATTCATATCATTCTACGAGATCCCATCAGTTCTAGGGACTCTTATGCTGCTTATACTTGCTTGTTGCAGTATACCTTTTTCGCAGCTGTAGTATCATAGATGAAACTAAGGTTCTGACACTCTTTCATAGGTTGCACTATTTTGTTTTTGTAACACCTTTCTGAACTAGTCTAACGCTACTTATTCCGAGTAGTCCGACATTGTCATTTGAATTGAGTCGATTTGATCCTCACAGTGCCAATTTCGTGCGAAAATTCTCTTCTCCGTAATCGAATTTCTAGCGAAGCCGTCGTCCTAGAACTCTGAGGTACTCATGCATAGAATTTCATATGTCTAGTAACTTTCCCGAAGTATCGTCAGCAAACCTCTCCGGAATACCACTCGTATAGTATGTCAAGTTTAATACCAAGGACCCATATGGTTAATCTATCGTAGAAGAATGTATACACAAGGGTGGTATAAAATCAAGGTTCTACAGGCTTAGAATTGATGATTCTGTTTTAACTTCTTTTCCTTGTTTGGATGTGAGCTCAGAGAAGAATCATTTATTCGATTGCTTTTTCAATCTTAGTTTTATACGGCTCGTATACACGAGACTGCGATTGATGAACCTAGTATGAATTCTATTATGAACTTCAGGACGGAGATTGCTCAAGACTACGAGTGATCGTGCTACCATGCAAATAAACTTAGAAGCCAAACTAAGACCTTCCCGCCAATCAAGACAAGAGATACAGATGGAACAAAAGTACTTGTCCTTCCCATAATTCATGAGTATTCACTTTCGAATCTAAATTTCAGGACGAAATTACCTTTAATGGGGGGATGATGTGACAACCTGAAAATTTTTGCCTTAAAATCCGTTCAATTCAATCAAATTCAGACTCACTCCTGCTATCTTTTAGCATTGTTTAGAGTCTGTTTGAGTGTTTTGAGCTCAATACACTAAAGGAATGAGTGTTAGAAAGTACCTACTAGAACAACTGAACAACAATCAAGCCTTAACCATTACCAACATGAGTTCACGTCCACAACAATTAGAGTTTATGACCATAAACTCCAAGTGGGCCGTAAACTCACCTATATATATAAGTCTTGGCCATTTCTTTCATTCTTTCTTTCCTTGGCCGATTTTCTTCCATTAACTCAAAAGTATCATCCAAATTTTCATCTTAGATCTTCAAAAGTGTAAGTGTTCTATCCCTTTATTAGTTGATACACCTTCTTAACTAGCTTCATTCATTGATTTCATCCATGGAAATCAACTTTTGACTAGATCTTCAACTTTCACCAAGAACACCAAGAACACACATTAGTGTTTTCGCCCGAAATCAACTCTTTTAGCTTCCATATCGTAAGTATTCTTTCATTATACTTCATATCTACTAGGAAGCCTTGAATCACAGCCTTGAAACATAAATTTTCCCAAGAACATCTTCAGTTTACGGCCCAAGATCTCCCTTGGCCGTAAACTCAATGTTATAGTATGTTTTGAGTTTAAACTCTTGTAATGACCAAGCCTTAGACCTTGGACCCTCATTGGATGTTGTAGGATCTTAAAACACACACTTATGTAGAATTGACCATGAGTTTACGGTCGTCAACTCCCTTGGCCGTAAACCCATTGTCGTAAACACCAAGATAGTGCCATACACTCTCCTTTGATCAATCACATGTGATTCAGCACTTCAAGCCAATGTTCCTTAGTCCCTTAAGTTGTTTCCATTCATGATTAGTTGTATTATACACTAGTTATATACATATATGTACCAATATATGTCAATTAGGAATCATTTGTGTATCGAAACTTCATTCATGGAACTTCTCATCCTTACTAGAATCATTTGGATCACCAATCATAGGGTGAGTTCATACCCCTACATTTTATCACTTTTCATTGTTTTAAGGGGGGAATACAAGTCTAAACACAAGAAATTGGGTTTATTATAAATAAAATGCTTTTAAATGTTGTAAATGACATCAAGTCATTAAAATGCTTTTAAATGTAAATAAACTCTTTTAAATATTAGAAAATGCTTTTAAATGTTTTGTTAAAATCTTTTAACTTATATTGTGTATAATTGATGTCTATGTAGATATAGTTTCCTTGTTTGGATGTGGGCTTGGAGTAAGGTTGTTTGTGCGAAGGTCATTTAAATATTAATTATATCTTAAGTATATGTACGTAGATATAAAAGTTCTAGAAGTCAGTTTGATACCTTGGGTAGCAATGGTATTCATTTAGGTTAAGTCGGTTTGGTTCAGTTTAGTCCGTCAATTACAGAGAACTTACTAGTAAACTATAGGGAGTATAGTTAGAGAGTCAATGCTCATTACTTGGTAGATCCATACTTATCACTTGGTAGTTCATTGAAGTCATAGCAATGCATAGAGATCTAATACATGTTAGTCTTATCTATTCACAAAGTACGAACAATAATACGAATTAAATATAAGGAACTCAAAAAGGTATATCTTTCAATGTACCATATATATAAAATGGGTACCTGGGCATTGTACTGTACCTTCATTTAACATGGGTATGCGAGCATTGTATCACGACACCAATCATATGTGGGTACGCGCCCATATTACCAAGACCACTATTTTGCTTTCCTTTTCCTTGTTTGGATATGGGGGTACGACAGGATCGCACAATCAATTACCCATCCGTTTCTGATTATGTATAATAAGTATGTACTATGTGAATCACAGGATAGTCTTTTCAAAGTTTATTCAGAGTACTATTCAGAGGAACATAACGATCGTACTATAGTCTGTCATAATATATTTAATATACTATGACCTGAGACTAAACTTGTTATTTCATAGCATAATATCCAGTACAAAGAATGGTTTTATGAGATATAAAACTAAGTATACTATTCCTTAGTATATTTATTTTATTCGTTAAGTCGTATTTTTGGAGAGTTACAAGCTAACTATTCCATAACACAGTACGCCGACCTTCAGTAAAACGGTTTTAGAGAATAAAACCACAGTTCAATAACAGTTAGGGATTATGGGTTTTCCTAGGTTCAATGATAACATTTACTAGGCATTCTATTTCATTATAAAGGATTCGTAAGAAGGTTAGTATTATGATTTACTCGCTTATACATTCCTGAGTTATATATAACTATAATCCTTCAGTTTATATGAAAGAGTTATATATAATGAAGACTAGATAGATTAGAGATTGTGTGAACCAAGTTTTACTTTCCCTTTCCTTCTTTCGATGTGGGGGTACGGCCGAATCACACAACCGATTATCCGTCTCGTATTTGATTATATGCAATTAGTATAAACTAAATGATTATAGAGGAAATTGTTTTGGTATTACTTTACTGTTAAGGAACATATGGTTTTCTTGTCAATCTTTCAAACTTGTTCAATTGTCAAAGAAGTTTCTTACTTTAAACTAAATCTTATGCACCCACAAGCTTTATGGCTAATACTTGCTTTCAAAATACTTGTACTCTCAGGTATATATTAAGACATGTATCCAACCGGAGTTCGTGAAAACGGAGCAGTAGTTTCTCGTCTTATCTTTTGATACTATTATACTATAACAACATGTAATGTTTTGAACTCGATGTAAACACTTTTACTTATATATTAAAGAATGTTGTTGATTTGATTACTATTATTCAATTGTTGTGATACTACATATGACGTCCTCCAACCCCGAACATTTCCGGTGTTCCAGTTTTAGGGTGTGACTAGTAAAAATAATTATACTTAAATAATTATTTAGAAATGTACTCTTGTATTCAGAAAGTAGTAATGTATACCATAAACTATATTTGTCGTAGTTTATATAAGAGTCTATGTAAAATCCTTAGTTAGTAAAACTATGTATTGAAATCCCAAACTATACCTATTATAGTTTGCGTGTTTGTAAGTACTCGGTTCGTGTATTGTTCTGAAAACTACGCAATTATATTTGTGTGTTGAAAACTTCCCTTATGCTCTGCATATTACAAAAGTGATAAAAGTATTAGAATATACTCGTAAGATGTTGTCATTTACCATTTGTATCAATTCTAATAGTTTTAAATTTGTAAGAAAGCATTTGTGTAATAACACATAAATCCTTATGTTTTGCTTGTATTCTCTGTAACACCCCAAAACTGGAACGGCGGAAACGTTTGGGGGTGGAGGACGTCATATTTAGTATCACAAGACGTGCATCATAGTAAGCAAAGAAATAAACAACCATTTCATTAGAAAGACAGTGTTTACAAGGTGTGTGTTCACTAACATAGAATACATAAGCAAATAACAAAACAAGACTTGAAGCTATACTACTCCATCTTCTAAATTCCCAGCGCTAGTACCTGTCTACTAGTTTCATGAGAATACAATCCTTTCTATGAGTACTAAATGGATACAAGATATATAAAACTCAGAGTAAACAAATAATCGATTGTGTGAATCTGCACTAAGCCCACAACCAAACAAGGAACGGGGAATGAGGCGGCTGGCACACATCCCATTGGTTGTTAGATCATTGTTGTATATAACCATGGTGTGTATTCACTTGGTACTCATGGAGTTAATTGCAATAGTTCCTTTATTTTTTATTAAAAGATCCTTTAAGAATACCCTTATTTCTTATAATAAAATAGTGACCACAGTGGTTCCTTCTATAATTTTATACTAGCTATATATAATCTACTATCGAACAGATAGTTAGTTGTGTCAATATGCCCTAAGCCCACAACCAAACAAGGAACAGGGAATGAGGCGGAAAGCACACATCCAACTACCTATCGGGTATTAATTATATATAACCCTGATGTATAAACTAACTTATTATAGAGTTAACCACCTAAGGTCTTTTAAGATATGACAGTTTATTAAAATGGATTAAACCCTTTACTGGTAAGTTTCTAGTTTTGTATCTCAAAATTTATATTTGAAAAGTATGTTTTGTACTAGAACACTGTTCAATGAATTAGTGTCATATGGCCTAACCCATACCTGGTACCCCTTATGATGACTTAATGTATACGAAACCTATATATAACTAAGATCGAATGGATAATTGGCTGGGTGAACCCGCTCTAAGCCCACAACCAAACAAGGAACAGGAAATGAAGCGGAAAGCAAACATCCTATTACCTGTCGGATCCTGTTAATATATATCCCTTGATGTATACATTAAGGAATCATAAGGTTAGCATTATGGTCCCTTTCTACTGAATGTACTAGACCCGACTATTCCGTTTATCGTTTGAAAAGATGTAAGCTTTCCCTAATTTATTACTTCTGAATTGACATTTTGACGTACTAATTACCTTAAAACATGTTTGTTTTATTAAGGTCATAACATGAAGGCTGGTTCCCATACTATACGCTCTCCATGTCAAAAGATTTTGGGAACAAAACGCGACTTTAGCAAACCAGTTGCTAGGCCGTGTAATCCACATTAAAGTTATGTGATCCTGTATACCCAATTTAACTATCACCTTTTGTTTTGAACAATGAGTTAGTGATTCATTGGTATAATTAGATCATGCAGTTTTTCCATGCTATAGCATCATAGTATTTTCGTTCTGTTATAGTATCTTAGTATGTTCTTTCTGTTATCGTGTATTGTATCTACCTCCCTGTTTCTCTTTATAGTATGTTCTTGTATCTAGTATGAATTGTACCGCTAAACTATACCCATTATAGTTTACTAGTGTTTTACTTGAATCGTTATTGAAAAGACTCATTTTACTACTAAGTTATGCTTGTACTTTAAAAATGGATTTTTGTTAAACTAAAAAGTAACATAACTTTAAAAGAGTTTTTGAAATGTTTTGATCACTTATAAAAGACATAAGCAATCTTTTGAAGGATTTTTATAACAAACATTTACATAATTATCATTGTGTTCAACTTGTATCCCCCCCCCCTTTTAAGCATTAAAAATAGTTAAAAGATTCATTACGGGGTATGAACTCACCTGATGTGGGTGATTCAAACGAATACAGGCGTAAGGATGAGAAGTTCCACGAATGAAGTCCCGAGACTTAACTAGACCTAAATAACATATAATGGCATATATTGACATAAATATAGTTTTTAGAAGCAATCAAATGCAAGGAAACACCTCACGAGACTAGGAAACACTTTCACCAAGTGTTGGAATCACATATAACTGAACTAAGGGGAGTGTACAGTGAATATGAGGAGTGTACGTCCATGGGTGTACGGACAGGGAGTGTACGGCCGTACACTCATCGTAAAAAGCATACAAAAACCTTTTCCAAGGGTAGGAATGCTTGTGGAACTATTGATCATCAAGTCTTAAAGTTGTAATTACACTTTGAAGGCCCTTTAGAGGTGTTTTGAAGAGTCTACAGCCACACAAGAGTGTACAGCTGTACATGTGAAAACCCAAAGTTTGTTCCATTGTCGTAACACGTTCCGTCCGTAAAACCCGTCTTTAGCAATTCGTTCCAATTTCGTTTTTGGGCTAAGTTATTTAAATTTATATGTTTATTCTAATCTCATGAGTGTCCAAACCCCTTAGGAACTCATGAAATTGGCCCAAATCATTAATTTGAAAATTTTTAGATTCGATCCCGCCAGGTTACGACAATTTAATCGGCTGCGACCAAAAGCCCCGTTTAACATCGGTATCGGGTAGAATTCCACCGTGTCCCAAACCCAAACCATATATAAAGTGAAATGAGCTTCATTTGAAGCTTTTCATTCTCTCTCTAACCTCTTTCCTCAAATCCAAGCTCTAGGTCCAAAAATCATCCAAATCAAGCTTCAAATCATCATGTTAACTACCCTAACTCATAGATTACCATCCTTAGCCTTCAATTTCATCTTAAAATCATGATTTAGGACCATAAAAATGTGTTTACGGCCCTGGAGAATTCTTGGGCTGTGAACACCTATAAGTGGGGTTTTTGAGCCTTAAAACCCTTCCAAACCACCATTGGAGCTTAGATATGGCTTAAGGACTTATTGGATCGGACTTAGAACACCTTAAACTCAAATTTTGGGGAGTAAACATGAGTTTACTGCCCAAGAACATGCTTGGGCCGTAAACTCATTATCATGGGTAGTAAACTCAATTTCAAGTGTTTAAATGCCACTTAAACACACCAATATCCTTGGATTAAAGTCTAGAACCAACCACAATTGATTTAGGGGCCTTAAACATGATGAAAACCTTACCTTTTGGATTTCACGGCCGTAAACCCCCCAAGAATGGGTTCTTGGGCCGTAAACTCCTAAAACTTGGTCAAATGACGCCCTAAATTCCATCCAAGGCTTGTAAAATGAGTTTAATCACATGTGATTGTCCTAACACCACCAAAACACATAAAGAATGGGTATGAGGGAGCTTACGGCCGTAAACTCCTAGTTTACTACCGTAAACTCCTTTATGTGGTCCATGTGGTGCTTAATCCTTTTCCAATGCTCTAGAACCAAACCTAGCATCACCCCTAAAATGATATAAGGCCATTTAGCACTCTAGAACACCCCACCATGAGTTTACGGCTGTAAACTCATGGGGAGTGGGTCATTAGGGCCGTGAACTCTCTTGGGAGTTTACTCTTGAAGAGTAAACTCCATATCCAAGCCATATATGTCCATAGATGTCACCCTGGGTCCCTCCAAACACTTGTAATGAAGTGTTTTCGCATCTAGAAGTGTATGTCCTCAACTAATTAGTAGTTCAAGTCCTAATTAGATACAAATGTGTATGTTTTCATATTACACAGGAACCTCGCACATTTTCAAGCCTCAATCCGACGTTTAGCATCCTAGTCGACACACTCCTCGTCCGGTGAGTTCATACCCCTACCCTTTTTCAATGTTTTTCAATGTTTTCAGGGGGGAATACAAGCAAAAGTACAAGGATATCTTGTACTTAAATTCATTATTTCATTTGAATGATTTCATAATTCATACACTTTTAAGAATTGAAAACATATTAACAAACTGTTTTGAGTTGCAGAGTTGTTTTTCAAACCGATTTCAATTCTTATTATATTGTGTTATACTTTATACTTCACAGTTCACAATTGATTTTTCACACATTTACAGTTGAAATCATAGATCTTTTGTATTGTCCTTAACAAAACACCCCTAGATTCGAGTGTGAAGGACAGGTATCATTAGAACTTTAGTCAAGTCCTTGATAGTACTCCCCTTAGATGCGAGAGTAAAGGACTAATAAAATAGGGTTTCCGTATTAATAATTTCAGTTTTAAATTCATTAATCTTAAGATTGGAGACACGTCCTTTGTAACACTTCCCCTAGATATGAGAGTGGAGGACTACCCCTGTAACCAGAATCTCCGGAAAAGGAGAGCATGACTTGAGTGTATAGATCTATACGTGATTGACTATCCCGCACCTGGCTGCTAGCTACAGCCGAACCGAAAGGTTCAAGGGTGACAAAAGTCATAAAAGATATTGGCCCCGTTCCGAGTCATATCTAGTCTGTAGTATGGTTATTGAACTCGCAATCAAGATTATGAAAACTTTATACTTAATTATTAGTTTTATATACATGTTAAAACTAATGTACATTTAAGGGTAATCAAACTTTTAGGAGACTTCACACACACACTTTAAGTATGGTAGGTACTTGTATGTTACTTTCAGATTCGATAAGAAATCACAAATTTTTTTGGAAAATATGGGATTTTCCTGGGATAACATTTGTACATAACCAGAATCGTGTAACAAACCAGATAACTAAACTTTACGATTAAGAAAATATGGGATTTTAATGGGTTCGTAACTTTTTCAGCAAAACGAAAGGAAACTTGTTCATTTTCAATAAACAAAACCGCTTATGAACTCACTAGCTTTATGCTGATTTTTAAACTGCTTGTATTCTTAGGTCCACATTAGACAGGTACCCGATGATCCTTTTGACGAAGACGGAGTACATAGACACATCTTACTTTTGTTCATATGTATATGTATAAAACATGTAACTCTTTACTTTTAAACAATTGTAAATTTCATATGTTATATAATGGTTGTTTACTTTGCTTACTATGTACATTGGTTATGATATTCAACATGAAGTCACCTCCGCCCCGAAACGTTTCCGCCCTGGGTTTCGGGGTGTGACAGTACACACCTCATGTTCATGAATTCTGGGCATTTTAAGGTGTTAATCTAATGTTCTAAACAAGATTCAAGCATTAGGAAAGAGTATTTACGATTTGGAGGCTCAAAAGGGTTCATAATCACCAACAACATGTGTGTGTTCTTGGTGAAATGGATGAACATTTGAAGATCTAGCCAAAAGATATTTTCCATGGATGAAATCAAAGAGTGTAACTAGGAGATGAAGTGTAACAACAATTCAAAGGAAGAACACATACAACTTTTGAAGATCAAGGATGAAGATCGGGATAATAGTTGAGAGAAAACTCGATGTTCTTGTCTTGAAAACTAAAGATGACTTGAAAATGGAGGCATATCATCTTTAGGGAGGGGTGTGTCTGGCCCAACATAGGTGTACGGCTGTACACTCCCTCAAATGGAGTGTATGGCTTGATTTTTGGAGCTAGAGTGTACGCGACCCAATTCTATACTCAATGCTTAAATTTACTGAGCTTTGAACCTTCGAACGGACTCTAAACAAGGCCAAATGATAGCAGAAATGAGTCTAATGCTCAGTTGAGTTGACTAGCTGGGCCTTACACGGAAAGAATTTTCGAGTTGTCACATCTTCCCCACGTTAGATGGCATTTCGTCCCGAAATTATCTTTCTTAGGAGTATTACTGGGGTTGTGCTCCTCTGATTTGCAGAATACTCACTCGTAGACCTGGCAACTTTTCCCTTGTGTTCATGATAAGATTCATACTCGGTCCATCTATCATTACCTCATGTATACAAGTAGTATATAATTAGGATTAGTAAGACGGTCGGATGTGCGACTCTGCCCTAGGTCCACTACCAAACAAGGAATAGGAGATAGGGCGGAAGCACACATACTAAATATGCGTAATCATAATCATATACCACCCTCACGTATACACTGAATAGTAATAGGTTGGTTGTATTTGTCCTTAGCCTCTATGCTCGAACTTGGTCTGCTGGATGAGTGGTATTTTGTGACAGTCTGTGGAACATATGGTGGCAAGCCTCCAGAGGACAAAGTACCCTACACACAAGTACTTTGGGGTTTAGAATACGAATGAGAAAAATGAGGTTTAGGTCGGACTGTCGATACGAATGACGAAGGTTTCGTGAACTTGACGGTCGAGACGATAGAAACATATGAACTTAGTATAGTGACGACCACGCCAATTCATGACGAATGATAGTAACGGACTCTTTACTGAACAAAGTTTTGGCCGATTTGAAAGAAACGTCTGTTATATGATGATGTACTCCTAGTGTGTTTGACAATGTACTCTTTGTAAATGTTCTAGTGCTTTATGTATTCCCCTTTGATGTTAACACTTCTACGTATCATACCATGATAAGTGAGTACATACAATGAAAGTGTTTTGATAACTAGTGTCGATACTTTACACTATGATCCTCCTTGGTACCACTACGATCGTCTGTCATATACATGTTATGAATAATTAAGATGGATAAGACAGTCGACTGAGTAACTCGACGTAAAAACCACAACCAAACAAGGAACATGAATTAAGGCAGAATCACTCACTCTAAGTCTGCAACATCTTAGCTATGCACAACCATGATGTATATGTTAAGCCATCATAGCTTCTATGAACGTATCTTTTAGCTCTTTCTGATACTGTGACTTGTTTCAATATGTGAGTTATTATAGTTATTTTTAAGTGTTTTCCCCCAAGTTTTAATCTTATATAAATATAAATTAATTTTTAGAGTAATTATTATTTCAAAAACATATCGTTGCTCGCTGGCGACTTCAGGGTTGATTCTCCTGCAGTGATCATCAGAATTCATCCATCTGCTCCTGAGTTCTTTGTTATCAAGCAGTCCTTCTAGTAGTGACCAGTCTCACCACAGCTATACCAGGCTTGGTTTTCTTCAACTCCTAGGACTTGGGAGATCGGTTGAGCTGGTGCCCTGCAGAAACAGATTGTGTGTCCCTTTCTGTAGCAGTTTAGACACTGCATTTCCCGGCACACTCTGGTGTGGTGATAGTTGCACTTTCCACACTTCGAAAGGGTTCCAGCATATCGATTGGTAGGTGCTGGAGCAGCAGGCATTGTAGCGGCGTACATAGTACTCGTTTGTTGCTCTTGTGGGGGTTTCTGTGTTGTTTGCTTCTTCTTCCTCTTGTTACCCGACTTCCTTTTATAGTCCTCTCCCTTTGATGGCTCGGGAACTGGGACTTCTACGCCATGGCAGAATCCATGGTCGACAAGTCGTTGGGCCAGGCGTTTTGCACTATCGAATGTGGCTGGGTTAGAAGATAGCACATCTCCTTGGATCGGGGCAGTTAGACCCCAAATGTATCTTTCTATCTTCTTGCTCTCCAGGGTAACCATCATGGGGCATAGTGTTACCAGGTCGCTAAACCTAGCAGTGAATGCCACTATGTCAGAGTCGACCATCGTGAGCTCCCATAGTTCTTGTTCCAGCTTTTGAACTTCACCCAATGGGCAATATTCTTCAAGCTTCATCTCTTTTAGTTTTTCCTAACCTATCGAGTTAGCCACTGATAGGGTCAGTGACTTAACATGGCTATTCCACCATGTCAGGGCTCGGTCAGAGACGGTGCAGGCATCAAACTGCACTTTGCTCCCTTCTGGGCACGAACTGATTACGAAGACCGAATCCGTTTTCTTGAACCATCGCATCAGTGCGATGACTGCACTAGTTCCATTAAAGGAATTGGGTTTGCAGTTCATGAAGTCCTTATACTTGAAAAGATCCGTTAAGAACACCCTTATTTCGTATAATAAAATAGTGACCACATTGGTTCCCTTTATAATCACTTACTTTATACTAGCTATATATAATCTAATATCGAATAGATAGTTAGTTTTGTGAATCTCCCCTAAGCCCACAACCAAACAAGGAACAAGGAATGAGGTGGAAAGCGCACATGCAACTACCTATCGGGTATTAATTATATATAACCCTGATGTATAAACTAAGGTATTACTGATTTAACCACCTAAGGTCTTTTAAGATATGATGGTTTAATAAAATGGATTAAATGCTTTACTGGTAAATTGTGACAACTCGAAAAATTTTGTCTTATAATCTAATCATTCAACTCAACTGAATGTTAGACTCATTGCTAATGAATTCTAGCCTTGTTAAACGTCATTCTAAGGAGTTTTAGCCTAGTACACTTAAGGAATGAGTGTTAGGAAGTACCTGCTAAAGCCACGGAACAACAAATCCAGCATAACCTCACCAAAAAAGGGAGTTCACGGCCAAAGCACAAGAGTTTATGATCGTAAACTCAAGGCTGGCTGTAAACTCCTCTATATAGGCTCCTTCCCTTCATTTTTCTTTCATTATTTCATTTCCAACTCAAGAACACTCCCATTCTCTCTCAAGTACCATCAAGTTCTTCATCTTAGATCTTCAAAAAAGTAAGTGTTCTTTCCTTTATTTGTTGTTACACTTCATCTCCTAGTTACACTAATTGATTTCATCCATGGAAATCAACTTTTCTTACATATTCAAGAAACACCAAGAACACACACTAGTGTTATTGGACCGAAATCACCATTTCAAGCCTCTATATCGTAAGTACTCTATCCTTAACTTATTATCTAGTTACAACACCTGATTAGAGCTTTGAAAACACCCATTCCTCAAGAACAAAAGGAGTTTACGGCCAAGCCATCTCCTATGGCCGTAAACCCCAATAAGGGTGCCATTTTGGCCATAAACCTTCCTAGATGCAAAGCTTGTGACCTATAACCATTCATTGATGAAAATAGGACCTTAAACCACACTCATTTCATAATGTCCATGAGTTTACAGCCATAAGCTCCTTGCTTGGCCGTAAACTCATCAAAGGCCTCCATTATGATGGTCTTTATCATCCTTGTGTAGAGCAATGGTCCCTCATGTTTCCCTAGCCTTCAAACACCCTCTTATGCATGTTTGACCATGAGTTTACGGCTGTAAATTCCCTTGGCCGTAAACCCATGGCCATAAACTCATGGTAGTGCCATTCCACTTTCCTTTGATGAATCACATGTGATTCCAACACTTGGACAAAGTGTTTCCTAGTCCCGTGAGGTTTTTCTTTGCATTTGGTTGCTTTAAAACACTATATTTATGTCAATATATTCCATTATATGTCAACTAGGACTTGTTAAGTCTCAGGACTTCAATCATGGAACTTCTCATCCTTACGTGTGTAATCGTTTGAAGTACCCACATCAGGTGAGTTCATACCCCATAATCAATTTTTTAAACTGTTTTAAATGCTTTAAGGGGGGATACAAGTTGAACACAATTGATAATTGTGTAAATGTTTGTTAAACATCATTCAAAAGATTGATTATGTCTTTTATAAGTGATCAAAACATTTCAAAAACTCTTTTAAAGTTATGTTACTTTTTAGTTTAACCAAAACTCCAATTTTAACGTACAAGCATAACTTAGTAGTAAAATGAGTCTTTTCAATAACAGTTCAAGTAACACACTATTAAACTATTAGGGGTACAGTTCATACTAGAAAAAATACTCACTATAATGTGAAACAGATAGAGAACACCATAATGAGAAACAATACATACTAATATACTATAACAGAACGAACATACTAAGATGTTATAGCATGGAATAACTATAGGATGTGACTATACCAATAATCACTAACACATTGTTAAAAACAAAAGGTGATAACTTATTGGGTATACATGATCATATAACTTTAATATGGATTACACAGTATAGCAACTGGTTTGCTGAAGTCGTGTTTGGTTCCCATAATCTTTTGACCGGGAGAGCATATAGTATGGGAACTAGCCTTCATATTATGGACTTAATAAAACAAATATGTTTTAAGGTAATTAGTATGTCAGATTTTCAATTCATAAGACAACTTAGTACTTATATTTTCCCGTTACTTTCATAAAGTGACAGTTCCACTTGAAAGTTAATGCAAACTATTTTCGAGTCAAGATAGTAATAAACTAGGGAAAACTTACATATTTTCAAACGACAAAAAGAACAATCGGGTCTAGTACATTCAGTAGAAAGGGACCATAATTCTAACCTTATGACTTATTAATGTATACATCAAGGAATATATATTAATATGATCTGAAAGTCAATAGGATGTGTGCTTTCCGCTTCATTTCAAGTTTCTAGTTTGGTTGTGGGCTTAGAGCGAATTCACCAAGGCTATTATCCATTCGATTCTAGTTATATATATGTCCCGTATACATTAACTCATCATAAGGGGTACCAGGTATGGGTCAGGTCATAGGACACTAATTCAATGCACATCTTTCTAGTACAAAACATACTTTTCAAATAAAACTTTTTATATACAAAACTAGAAACTTACTAGTAAAGGGTTTAATCTATTTTATTAAGCTAGTATAACTTAAAGGACCTTAGGTGGTTAATCTTATAATACCATAGTTTATACATCAAGGTTATGTATAATTAATATTCGATAGGTAGTTAGATGTGTGCCTTCTGCCTCATTCGTTGTTCCTTGTTTGGTTGTGGGCTTAGAGCGGATTCACACAATTAACTATCTGCTCAATATTAGATTATATATAGCTGGTATAAACTAAGTGATTGTAGAAGGAACCACTGTGGTTACTATTTTATTATAAGAAATAAGTGTTTTCTTAAAGAATCTTTTCATAAACTATAAAGGAACTATTACAGTTAACTCCGTGAGTACCAATGGAATACATCAGGGTTATATACAAAAAGGACCTAACAACCAATGGGATGTGTGTCATCCGCCTCATTCCCTGTTCCTTGTTTGGTTGTGGGCTTAAGGCAGATACACACAATCGATTGTTAGTTTACTCTGAGTTTATATAACTTATATCCATTTAGTACTCATAGAAAGGATTGTAGACTCATTTTTACTTATCTTTAATCAAAGCAGGAAATATAGGTTTTTCTGGAGGAACGGGCAAACTTTTCTAAACAAAACTTACAATTTACTATAACTTACTAAACTTTCTACAGCTTACATACATCACTAAAATCTTATGAACTCACCAACATAATTGCTAATCAACTCTTTCAAAATAACTTGTATTCTCAAGAAAGTAGTAGACAGGTAGGCGTACTGGGAATTCAGAAGATGGAGCAGTATAGCTTCAAGGTTTTACAGCCCTTGAATGGTTAACTGCGTGTTCTTGGTGTTCTTGAAGAAAATATGAAGGTTTAAGGGTTCACGGCCGTGAACTGATTTCGGCCCTTGAAGATTTGAAGCATCGAAGGGTTTGCGGCCATGAATTCAAGAGCAACAATGCTTGAGTTGATAAAAAGACAGGTGTTAGATGCTCCAAAACGAGTTCGAAGGTGGATTGAGTTATAGATGAAGAGAAATCTTTGGTTTTCGCGTGATGGTTTTTAGAGAGAGAAAGTGTATTTTCGGCCAAAAAAACATAAATGAGGGTAGGAATATATATATATATATATATATATATATATATATATATATATATACACACACACACACACACATATATATATATATATATATATATATATACACACACACACTAGTGGGGTACCCGCGCGATGCAGCGGACGATGAATAGTTTCATTCCAGCGAATAGTTTCGGTTTAGTTTCATTTTTTTTATTTCAATTCCACTTTTACTCAATTTTCTACTAATTTGATTAGAACTTTATCAACCAAGACATCGCTTATATAAAATTGTTTATGTTGTCATATTACATTAAATATAAACCAACATTATTCTAAATGGTTCCTTGTTCAAAAAAATTAATTGATATTAAGTATAAAATAATGAAATGAGTTATATATATATATATATATATATATATATATATATATATATATATATATATATATATATATATTAGCTCTTGTTTTAGACATTATTAAAATTAAAATAAAATGACATTAAAAAATTAAAGTTTCATAAATAGAGGAAATTTAAATGTTACACATAAAATTTCAAAATTAAATGAGATCTATAGAAACCAAATAAACACAAAGAGTATCAGTTTTTACTTATGTTTTTATTATTTTTGTTTATTTTCAATATTATAAAAACTTAACCCTAAAACTAAAATTTATTTCAAAATAATAAATATTATATACTAACATTTGAATTAGATTTTTGAATTTTACACACAAAATCTATTTCTATATATGAAAAAAATATATCTTTATTTATATTTTTGTACCTTTTATAACTAAATGAACTAATTAGACATTTATTAAAAGAAAAACATAGTTTGGTTGTAATTCCAACATATTAAAAGATTTTAGGTCTTTACCATGCAAAGCTATTATACAACACAGTTCTTGCAGACGTATGTTATCATTTATCTTCTGTCCTGATAGTATAAAGATTATTTTTAACCTAAAATATTATAAATAATTACTTTGTTATATGTTTTATCACAAAAATAATACAAACACTCTAATAATTGTTTGATGGTAAAGGAAATATTTAGTATTTATTTAAAAAGATACTGTAAATATTTTAAAATTACAAATAGTTATTGGCTAGTGCCATTGATAGTCTAAGTATTTACTCGTTTGTAGTTATTAGTTTATAACCGAAGTGAATTAGTTTATATCGATTTAATTGTTCGTTTCATAGTTTTTTTATATTTGTACTGACATGAATTAGTTTCACAATGTCAAAAAAATCATATCGTCATTTGACTTCCTTTTTAAAAAATATAAAAATAAAAAATCATTAAATATGTGAGATTTTAAATAAGATGCCAGCCCATAATTCTTATTTAATATGTAATATTAGACCGAAGGGTGTGGGATGAAAGTTTCCCTCATTTTTAGTGGGCCATATCTCTTTTTCCCTCATCTAAAAGCAAAGAAATTGATGGAAAGTCATTCCTTCATTTTTTCTTTTAATATATTTCATACATATATTATATTTATTTTGTAGGGAATTAAAAACCATGAATTTTGATATATTTATTATATTTTTATAGTAGGTATATAATTTAAAAAAAAAAAAATGGTCAATAGCATGAGAAGAGAGAGTGCAGCACCCCCTCCGCCCACCTCTTTTCTCACGGTTCTTTCCCTCATCAATAGAGTGGTGTTCAAGACTGAGGGAAGCTTCCCTCATCCCTTTTCCGCTCCCACTTCGTTCAGCCTTATGATGAGTGTTAACGTAATTTAGAATGTAGGCGTGTACTCTACATCAACATATCTCAAATTTTAGTTATTTTCGTTTTATTGTTTTTCAAAAACTTTTTAGATATAAGATAAAAAAATTAATTTAGATATTTTTAAGTAATATCTGATAATTTATACTTTGAATTTTATTAATTATTATTATTAATTTTTATTAACTAACAGTAAAGTAATAAATACCTCTAGCGATCCAATAAATAAACCCGATAAAACATAACAAAAAAAATAAAAATATCAATCCTATAATGATAAAATTATGATTATCGACAATAAATTTACTAATATAGATAGAAACATTTTATTATTTCGAAGAGACCAACTAACTTTTATATAAAACCATTTATATTTAAATATTGTTTTCAGATTATTAAAGAGAAAATGATTTAGGAGTGTAACTACCTATTATCTGTGTTCACATATTTGCAACTTCTTCTTTTTTGTATATAATAAACCAACTAACTTGTTTTAACTGTTTAAATTACACCAATATTACCGGCTAATACATGTTTTAACCGGTAACTCAAAAGGAAAATGACTTAGGAAAGTAATTATCTCTTATCCGTGTTCACATATTGACAACTTCTTATTTTTTTGTACATAAGAAAGCAACTAACTTGTTTTAATTGTGTAACATCCTAAAAATCATGACCTAAAATTTCGTTTTTAATTTAATAATAAAACCATTAATTTAATACTCCAGCATTGGGCCTCGCCCGGCATCAGGCCCCGCCTGACATCGAGCCCCGCTCGGTATACAGATCTGTCTCTCTTAGGCCCCGCCTGTCTCCGGGCCTCGCTCGCTAAACACATACAATCATATAACATGCTAACACATAAATAAACATATTCTACTGTATCTGTGTCCTAAAAAAACATATTCTGCTAATAATGAGATATGGAACTTCGCCCGTACTCAGCTAGTTCCAGCCAAGACTTCAGTAGTGCAAGATGAGTCTCCTCACTGTGTGAATGGGTCTAAGGCCACAATGCCAACCCATATAGTCTATGAGTAGGAAGACCCGGGAGTTAGCCCTAGGCATTGTATGCTAGTATGTTATTCCAGACCAAGGTCTGATGTCGAGCAGATGCCCGAGGAATGTTTGCATGTTAGATTATACTTGTTTTCTGTGTGATACTTATATGTGCCTGGTAGAGATGTGAGTGTGGGCGAGGTCCCGTATCTCATCACTAGCTGAGTACGGACGACGTTCCGTATCTCATTATTAGCAGAGTATGTTTCTTAGGACAGGGATACATTAGAGTGTGTTTCTTTATGTGTTAGCATGTTATATGATTGTTTGTGTTTAGCGGGCGGGGCCTAAGAGAGACAGATCTGTATACCGAGTCTGGTTCGATGCCAGGCGGGGCCTGATGTCGGGCGGGACCCGATGCCGGAGTATTAAATTAATGGTTTGACAATTATGATGTTAGCATTAAATTAAAAACAAAATTTTTTGTCATGATTTTTAGGATGTTACACAGTTAAAACAAGTTAGTTGCTTTCTTATATACAAAAAATAAGAAGTTGGCAATATGTGAACACAGATAAGAGGTAGTTACCCTCCTAAGTCATTTTCTCATTATTAAAATATTTTTATTTTTCTAAAACAATTGCATATATAGATATATTTTCCTTGAAAGTTGTAGCAGAGCTAGACCTGGCAATTCGTGTATTCGTGTCATGAAAACATGTCAGCTACAAATTTGATACGATACGATTACACGATGAGAAGTAATCTTTATCTCAATTTTTAAGATGTATTCGTGTCGTGACGTGTCTCTCACGTATTCGTGTCAGGAATTGTCAGGTCTAAGAGGAGCCATCAATATTCACCTCTTCCTGATTTATTGAAAAGTATAACCAATTAAAATTTTGCGCATTCCCAATTTATTCTGATTTATTGAAAAGTGTAACCGGTTAAACTTTACAACTAAAATCCACAGCATATGTAATAAAAATCCAAGTGCAATCAAAGACTATCTTCATCATCATCTAAGTTTTAGTTTCGTTAACCAAACAAGAAAAACAAAATCTCTACAACAAAATAAAAAAAGAAATAAAAAGTAACTTGAGACTTGATAAAATTGTGTTGTGAAAACAAAATGAAACAAATGTTCTCGCTTAGATTCTAAACCCGTGATATCTAAACCTTCTAACAAATAAAAATATCTATTGTTCTATACTGTCACAAGCTTTGTAATTAGATACACCCTAAAGATGAACAAACTCATTGGAGACAGTCAACCTTCATGTGCTCTCAACAGTTTAAGGTTAGCATCAGGATTCAATTGTGTCTCTCATCTGCAAAGAAATTAATATGTAGTCATCACAAGACATATATTCAAAGAATTCAGATCCACCAAACAGATTTAATGAGATGGGACGGATTAAATATTCATCAAACAGATTATATCTATAAATTTATTCAAGTCCTTCACCACCCATTCCAGATCAATAAAATGAGATTTTCACACTAATATGAGAGAGCATTAAAAATCAAGTGTTGTAATTTAACACCATAAACCCCATAACCCGTACTATTCAATCGACCAGAATAGCAAATAAAACCCATTTCAGGTTTCGGTAAAGTGGTTTAGGGATTGAAATCGTTGTTACTTTGAATGTGGAGTGGCAGTTTTAAACTCATGGCAGAAAAATGAAAAAAGGGTCGTTGTTGAAGTTTGAGCTTGATCTCGTGGGTTGTCTCGTGTCTCCTGTATGCAAAACATCAAGATCGAGATTAGTTTTAGGGATTAAAATCGAGATAGGGAGTGAAGTTTGCGGATAGAAATCGTTGCTTACCAACAAAACACCAAGAATAGGAGGCGGCAATACCGTTAGACTGTGGAATTGTTCGGCATAGATCTAAATGAAGTGATAGTCAAACATTACCCTAAATTGTAGTATGTTGGTTGAGAGAACAAATAAATAGATAGAAATAGAGCGAGATGGATGTCATGGAGTTGAGGCGATGGTATAGTGAAGGCGTTGCAGAATTCGTGTCGTAGGGCCGAGAGGCATCGTTAGATTGAGGTGAGAGTAGAGAAGCAGAAATGAATGTGATGGTAAGTGAGAGCATTAGTGGTTGCTGTGGTGGTGAAATAAGTAGCGAAGGTGATGTTTAACAGAAGGGGATGAGGTAGCATTAGCAAAGCCCCTTGTTACAAGTATGGTGGAGGTTGTAGCAGATTAAGATTAGAGAGATAGCAATAGCGACGAACGAAGGTGGTGGCGGTTATGCAACGTGTCGTAGGCATGATGGCAGTCGACAACGTTTTTTTAAAGAGAGTGGTTTTTAGGGTTGTTTTTTTAAATAGATGTATGTTTGGAAAGAAATGGGTAAAGGAGAACAATTGAACCTCTCATTATATAATTGTCTAAATAGATGAGTATCTTAGGGTTTTTTATCTAATAATTTTGATTGGCTAATACCTATTCACATGGATCACCAAAATTTTGATCTATACCATTCAAAATTAATTTAAGGGCTCATATTGTTTCTACTTGTTTTTAAGACTTTGGTCTTAAAAATCAAGGGACCAACAATTATGTATGTATTATATATATATATATATATATATATATATATATATATATATATATATATATATATATATATATATGAGTAAATTTTAAAACACTATGTTTATGTTATCATTTAGCAATGAAAGTTTATGTGTATTATTGAATTAGTTCTAATGAGATTATTTACATTTGATTATTCATTTGTTCATTAGAACGTTATTGTTCTATTATGTATGTGCATTACTGTTGTAAATGCTAATATTAGTATTAATGTGCGATTATCAATCATTTAATTGTTGAATAATGACATAAAGTTGTTGATACAGAATTCATATTAGAATAATTCCACAAAAGTAGTGTTTTATGTTTTAACTTTAATTTTTCTTATTTAAAAAATCGCATACACACACATACACACTGTTGTAAATTTGTAATGATGTTATTTGGGCTCATTAATGCACCAACAACGTGAATATTGCAGGTCCATTAGTGAATCGATATGACATCATCATAGGTTTTTGTCACAACCCAAAACCAGAACGGCGGAAACGTTATGGGGTGGAGGACGTCATGTTTAGTATCACAAGACATGCATCATAGTAAGTAAGTAATAAACAACCATTTCATTAGAAAGAAAGTGTTTACAAAGTATGTGTTCACAAAACATAGAATACATAAGCAAATAACAAAACAAGATTGGAAGCTATACTGCACCATCTTCTAAATTCCGAGCGCGAGTACCTGTCTACTAGTTACCTAAGAATACAAGTTATTTTGAAAGAGTTGATCAGCAATTAAGCTGGTGAGTTCATAAGATTTTAGTGATGTATGCAAGTTGTAGAAAGTTTAGTAAGTTGTAGCAAATTGTAAGTTTTATTTTAGAAAAGTTCGCCTGTTCGTCCAGAAAATCCTATATTTCCTTCTTTGATGAAAGTTAAGTAAAATTGACTCTACAATCCTTTCTATGAGTACTAAATGGATACAAGTTATATAAAACTTAGAGTAAACAAACAATCGATTGTGTATATCTGCCCTACGCCCACATCCAAACAAGGAACAGGAAATGAGGCGGACGACACACATCCCATTGGTTGTTAAGTCCTTGTTGTATATAACCCTGGTGTATTCCCTTGGTACTCACGGAGTTAATTGTAATAGCTCCTTTAAAATTTATGAAAATATTATTTAAGAAAACCCTTATTTATTATGATAAAATAGTAACCACAGTGGTACCTTCTACAATTATTTAGTTTATACTAGTTATATATAATCTAATATCGAACATATAGTTAATTGTGTGAATCTGCCTTAAGCCCACAACCAAACAAGGAACAGGGAATGAGGCGGAAAGCACACATCCAACCACCTATTGGATATTAATTATATATAACCATGACGTATAAACTAAGGTATTGTAGAGTTAACAACCTAAGGTCCTTTAAATTATGATGGTTTAATAAAATGGATTAAACCCTTTACTGGTAAGTTTCTAGTTTTGTATACCAAATGTTCTTTTTGAAAGGTATGTTTTGTACTAGAAAAGTCGTGCTTTCATTTAGTGTCCCATGACATGTCCCATAACTGGTACTCCTAATGATGACTTAATGTATACAGAACATATATATTACTAAGATAGGGTGGATAATAGGCTGGGTGAATCTGCTCTAAGCCCACAACCAAACAAGGAACAGGAAATTAAGCGGGAAGCACACATCCTATTACCTATAGGGTCTTATTAATATATATCTCTTGATGTATACATTAAGGAATCATAAGGTTAGCATTATAGAATTCATTGTAAAAGTACTTATTTTCCCAATTATGACTATCATTATCCAAAATATATTTTGTACATTATCGTTTATCTAGAAAACATTTCAAGGCTAATGTATTAGGGAAAATATATTAAAACGGTAGTTTTGTATACGTAAACGACTTTAATACTGCTTACATGAAAGCCAGTGAATCATAAGGTAAGGTGAGATTTGTAATCATACTGATTGACGGCTGAATAAACACAACGATGAAAGACGTCAAAAATAAATGTGACATTTGTCACCCTATCGGCTTGGTCGGCCTAGGATTGTAGCTAACAGTCAGGGTGCAGGATAGTCTGTCCCGTATAAATTTATACACACGATGCCCACTCTCCCTCCAGGAGACTCTGGTTACCAACATGACAATGATGGAATCCGCGTCATGTAGAAATAAATCTCATATTCTGTTTGTTATGTTCGAGTATGTTCCTTTTGTTTAATTGTAAATGTATGTGTATATGTTCTCTTCTCTGTATATGTATATGTATATGTTCTCTTCTTTGTATTTGTATATGTATATGTTCTTGTTTAATCCTGACAATAGTACGTTCTAACTTATGTATGAACTGACTCTCTAAACTATACCTATTATAATTTACTAGTATTTTACTTGAACTATTATTGAAAAGACTCATTTTACTACCAAGTTATGTTTATACTTTAAAATGGAGTTTTGTTAATTTATAAAGTAACATAACTTTAAAAGAGTTTTTGAAATGTTTTGATCACTTATAAAAGTCATAAGAAATCCTTTGAAATGTTTTTATAACAAAAATTTACACAATTAATATTGTGTTCAACTTGTATTCCCCCCCCCCCCCCTTAAAACAGATAAAAGATTCATTACGGGGTATGAGCTCAACTGATGTGGGTGATTCAAACGAATACTTGCACGTAAGGATGAGAAGTTCAACGAATGATGTCCCGAGACTTAACAAGTCCTAATTGACATATAATCACATATATTGACATAAATATAGTGTTTTGAAGCAACCAAATGCAAAGAAACACCTCACGGGACTAGGAAACACTTTGTCCAAGTGTTGGAATCACATGTGATTCATCAAGGGAAGGTGGAATGGCACTATCATGAGCTTACTACCATGGGTTTATGGATAAAAGGAGCTTACGGTCGTAAACTCATGGTCAAACATGCATAAGTGTTTGTTTGAAGGCTAGGGAAGTTTGAGGGACTTTTGCTCTAAACAAGGATGGGAAATACCAACTCAATGGAGTGTGTTGAGGTGTTTACGGCCCTGTGGAGTTTACTCCTGGCAGTAAACTCTCTAAATGGTCACATTTAGGGTGTTAAAGGTAAGGAGTCTCAAGGGTTCAAGTGTTCTAAGGCTTAGCAAGGGTGTAGAAGTGTTTATGGTCCAAGACTTGACCATAAATGAAGTTTACGGCCAAGGGTGTTTACACTTGGGTCATAAACTCTCTAATGATGAGTTCGGTGAGGATTCAAGGTATTACAAGGCACATGGGATTGTTCTAGCCTCAAATCCAAGCCTTAGGAAGAGTTTATGGCCAAAATGGCACCTTTATAGGGGTTTACGGCCTTGGGAGATGGCTTGGCCGTAAAATCCTTTTGGTTCTTCATTCTTGATGATTTCAAGGTCCTAAGCACTAACCTTAACTGGATATCAAGTATAAGGAAGAGTACTTAAGATATAGAGGCTTGAAAGGGTCGATTTTGGCCAAGAACACTAGTGTGTGTTCTTGGTGAAACTTGAAGATCTAGCAAATGGAATGATTTCATGGATGGAATCAAAGAGTGTAACTAGTAGATGAAGTGTAACAACAAATCAAGGATGGAAAACTTACATTTTTGATGATCTAAGATGATGAACTCTATGATACTTGAGAGGATTTGGAGTGTTCTTGAGGTTGGAATGCAAGAAATGGCTAGAAATGACCAAGGGCCATATATATACTCTTGAGTTTACGGCCATGGGAGTTTACGGTCGTAAACTCATTGGCATTGTGGCTGTGAACTCTCTTTGATGAGGTTAAAGCTTGGTTCGTTGCACAGTGTCTCTAGCAGATACATTCTAACACTCATTCCTTAAGTGTATAGGCTTAAAACTCCTTAGAATAACTTTTAACAAGGCTAGAACTCATTAGAAATGAGTCTGACTCTCAGTTGAGTTGATTGACTAAGTTTTTAAAGCAAAAAATTTTCAGGTTGTCACATCATCCCCCCGCTAGATGGAATTTTGTCCCGAAATTAGCTTTCTTACAGTACTATTGTGGTTGCGTTCCTCTGATTGGCAGAATACCCACTCATAGCAGTTTGCCTTAGTGTTCATGATAGGAATCATATTTGGTCCATCTATTATTATCTCGTGTATACAAGTCGCATATAATTAGGATTAGTAAGATGGTCGGATGTGCGACTCTGCCCTAGGTCCACAACCAAACAAGGAATAGGAGATAGGGCGGAAGCACACATACTAAGTCTGCGTAATCATAAATATATACCACCCTCGCGTATACACTAAGTAGTAATAGCTGGGTTGTATTCATCCTTAGCCTCTGTGTTCGAACTTGGTCTGCTGGACGAGTGGTATCTCGTGGCGGTCGGTGAACATACGGCAGCAAGGCTTCGGAGGACAAAGTACTCTTCGTACAGGTACCTCGTGGTTTAGGATACGGAAGACAAAATTGAGGTTTAGGTCGGATTGCTGATACGAATGACAAAGGTTTTGTGATCTTGACGGTCAAGGCAATAGAAACATATGAACTTAGTATGGTGAGGACCACGCTAAATCATGACGAATTATACTAACGAATTCTTTACTGAACAATGTTTTTGGCCGATTTAAAGGAAACATCTGTTATGTGATGATGTACTTCCCTAGTGTGTTCGACAGTGTCACACCCCCAAACCAAGGATGGCGGAAACGTCCGGGGGTGGCAGACTTCAAGTATATATCACAACAACGAGTATAATGGTGCTCAAAGTAAATATAACCAATCATAAATATAATCAGAAAAGAATTACATGGTTTTAAGTATTACATATTTCAATGGTTGATCTCGATATGATATAAAAATAGTTGTTCAACACCGTAGCGTTCCATCCTCAAAAGCGTTTAGTTACTTGGTTTTGTTGACTTCCTCAGAATACAAGTAGTTTTGAAAGAGTGTCAACAATTAAGTTGGTGAGTTATGTGGTCCTAAATACCAGGACCGGGAATAAACAAGTATTTTCCATACTTAAAGATATAAAAGTGGTTTTAAATCGGCATAAAACCCTTTTTAATTTGAGAAGAATCCCGTAATTAATGATGTGTAGTCTTAAATACGAAGACCGAAAGTGTACAGTAATATAAGTAATTATTGATATAAAAAGTGATTTTTAAATCGACATAAAACCCCTTTTGATTTATAAAAATCCCCGTAAACTTTATGTGTTGTTAACTCCCTATGTGAGTCGCTATAACCATACTATGACTTAATGAACCTGCCACGACGTTTCTAAGGCGTCGAAAACTATTATGACACTTGTCACCCGTAGACCTGCAGGTCCCACTGTAGCTAGCAGCAAGGTGTGGTGTGTCAAACCCAATATAGATCTATACACAACTATCACATTCTCCCTACAAGAGACTCTAGTTATAACTACCATGAATTTTAACCCGTACTCTAGGAGTACTGAGAAGAATGTCTCACAATTTAAGTTAATAAGTTTACATGTGGTGTGCATGAGTGTAAAACCTTTTTCTGTGGGAACAAAACCTTCTGAAATGTGTTTGTTGTGATAATGGAAACATAATCATACCTATTACAGTTTATCAACATGTTTAAATGTAATGGTTATAACTTTGTTTACTATTGTTAACTACTGTATTTGTGAAGGTAAAAACCCTTTTTGTTTACCGATATGTATATATATACCTTTTACTAAAGTGAAATAACATGCAATATGACAACTAATTAATTTCCATACTTATGCAGGTAAAAATCCATTTGTTTTCTGATGCATGCCAATACATCAAGACGAAATGACATGTAATGTAAAAACATATATTCATATTACGATACACACCTTGCTCAACAAGTTACAAGGTGTAAATGACGTTGATAGCATTTTTCTAGTATTAACATTTCTATTACTGTTCTTAGAAAATTTATAGAAAAATCATCAAAGGTCCAAATCAGAATCCGTAAATTCTGAGAGTTTGGGAAATGAGTCTAGTTTGTCCATATATTTTATTATGGTTTTTAATGACCTCCAACTTGTGTGAAAAGGTCCATAATCACAGCCTGGTCCGGATTTGCTCTTGAAATGATAGGCAGTTTTGTAAAAATCACAATAAATTGTAGAAAAATTGTATGAAGATGTGATAGTCATTTTAAAGCTAAGAACTGGAACTACCTGCACCTAAAACAGTTTTGAAAACTAAAGTGTTTAAGTTGCCCAAAACAGTCCTTGAATGGAGTTGAACTTTTCTGATGAAGGTTGTTAAATGAGTTTAGTTGTGTTCTTGGTGTTATAACTTGTGTTCCCCCCCCCCCTAAAAGTTAAGAAAAATATGAAAAGATATGGGTATGAACTCACCTTATATGATTTCAGTAGATGGATGATGGAGAAAGGTAGTGTTCACTCAAGAACACTAAGAAGATGTCCTGAAGGTTCGAAGATCTAACATGAATGTGATGATGTTTGTGTAAAATATCTATGATATGAGTAGAAGGAACTGAAATAATTATATGGAGGATGAATATACTTACCAAAAGTATAAGGGAAGCCTTGTAAAATGCCTTGGAAATCTCGAAATTGAGAGAGAAGAGTTGAGAGAAAAGTGTTTGATCTTTTAGTGGGAATGAGAGAAAATGGGTGAAGTGAGGAGAGAGGGTGAGTTTTACCCAGCTCTTAGAACGTGATCATGGATGGAGATTGATGGAAAAGTACAAGGATGTGACTAGGTATGGTGGGGAGGGGTGTGGGTTGGTCATAGAGTGGGTATGAGAGGTTGCTTGTGTCCTTAACTAAATAAAAGTCAACACTCCACCTCTTGCACTTCCTCTACTCTTCTTGGATAAGTTTTATCCCCAAAACATGATTAATTAATAAAAATGGGGCCCTATATGCTAAAATAAAGTTTTGGGTGAAAATCTCGCGTTAAAATGATGAAAAACGGGCTTAAAACGAAGTCGTATTCGAAAACTGGGAAAATGGGTCTTCCCTGCGAAGCCCTTCGGATCTGGCGCTAGAGGCTTTGGTCTTCGGGTCCTGAGGCTTCGGCCTTCGTATCTGATGTTGAGGCTTTGGGCTTCGGATCCTTGGTTCCTGAGGCTTCGATCTTCGGATCCTTGGGTCCTGAGGCTTCGGTTTTCGCATCCTTGGGTCCTGAGGCTTCGGTCTTCAGATCCTTGGGTCCTGAGACTTCGGTCTTCGGATCCTTGGGTCCTGAGGCTTCGGTCTTCGCATCCTTGGGTCCTAAGGCTTCGTGCTTCGGGTCTGAGGCTCAGGCTTCGGATCTGAGGCTGAGGCTTCGGGTCCTTGAGCATATTTTTCTCGTTTTTAACCCGTTTCAAGCCGTTCTTGACCCGGTTAAGGGTCGGGATTACCCGAATGATTACAAAAAGTTACGGGAACTTTTGAGAGAGATTTGGGAGCGATTTGTAATAGAGAGATATAACATACGAGTGATCGAGAGAGGTTTTGTTTGTGGCATTTTTGAGTGTCCGGCTTAGCTACGCAAGGTCTGTAAACCCGGTTAAGTTATGTTTTAGTGTCCTACACACTCACGGCAAGTGTGCAATTGTGTTTTATCGGCTTGGTTCATTACTTACCACAGTTTTAGGTTAAGGAAATTTGGATACACGAACTTTTTAATTGATGATTTCTCATTAGAATAGCGAGTTGTATAGTAATTTCCTAACGTAAGCCCTAGTACACAAGGGTTAACTGAGTCGACCGGTTTGACTTGTTGACTTTATTTGACTTTGACTTGACCAGAATTTGACGGTTGTCACATCATCCCCTCATTAGAGGGAATTTCGTCCTGAAATTGGCACTTGGCACGGGCCTTCAAGAGTCCGGGAAGAGATGTGGGTATTTTTGCTTCATTTGATCCTCGCATTCCCAGGTGAATCCGGTCCTCGCATAGCGTTCCAATGAACCTTCATGATGGGAATACGACTTTGTTTCGTTCTTTTGATCTCCCTATCCTTGATTTCAACTGGTTCTTCCACGAAGTGGAGACTCTCATTAACTTCAATTTTGTCCAGTGGTATCACGAGAGTCTCATCGGACAGACACTTCTTTAGGTTCGATACATGAAAGGTAGGATGTAATTGATTTAGTTCTTGTGGTAATCAGAGTTTGTACGCCACTGGGCCAATCCTGGAAAGGATTTCAAATGGCCTGGTGTACCTTAGGTTTAGTTTCCCATGCTTTACTGGAGTCAGTTGCCCAAGCTATTATCATGTCGCCCAAGGTTTGAACAGTCCTTTCTGTTCTGCCTGTCGTTTTGCTGGTGGTAGGCCATACTCAAGTCTAGCCTAGTTCCCTGTAAGGGTTGCTAGAGTTGCGAAATGAATCTACTATCTCTGTCTGGGATAATGGATATTGACAGACCATGCGGTCATAAAATCTCTTTGATATACGTTCTAGTAGATTTCTCCATCTTGCTGGTTCCTTTGGTAGAAAGTGCTCGGATTTGGTCAATCTATCAACCTTAGAGAGCTGCAATAGGGCTTGCTGTAGTGTTTCTCGTTTAATTAGATAGGTAGCGAGCATACGGGTTTAGTTTATACGCCTAGACTTATTCGGATGATAGGCATTCACTTGCACTCCTGGGTAACCTTGTCCCGAAGTTTGCGGTAGGACTCGTACCTGGTCCATCTATAATTAACTTGCGCATATGGGTCGTATGTATTTAAGGTTGGCAAGACAGTTGGATGGGTGACTCTGCCTCAAGTCCACAACCAGACAATGAATAGGAAATAGGGCGGAATCACACATCCAATGTCCGTAGAATCTTAGTTATACATTATACTAGCGTATATACTTAGTAGTGACAGACTAATCGTATTCGTCCCAACTTCTGTGCTTGAACTTTATCTGCTGCTTGAAGGGTATCATGGAATACATGTGGTAAGGTTTCGGAAGGTATGATACTCCTTTGGAGAGTCTTTTGGGGTTTTCACAACGAGAGATGACCGGGATGTCCGTGTTGGATGTGTTTATGGGAGACAAAGGTTTCGATGTTTGGTGGGTTGGGTGAAGGGTCCTTTCGTAGCCGTTAAATCGGGAAGATGAGGACTATACCTATCGAAATTGAATGGTGAAAACAGCATCTCTTTAGGAAAAACATGTGTTAACCTGTATTCGTAAGAAGCGCTCATTAGAGCGATAGAGTATCTCGTGTTTCTTTTCGGTGTGTTCCTTTTTGTTCGATGTTATTGTTGCTGTAGATGATTCATACCACAGTGTCTAGCACTGGTATTGGGTGTGTTTCGATAGCTAGTAATGACACTTGATATCATGATCCCTGACGGTCACTCTATGATCGAGCGGTATATGTACGTCGTGTGTAAATTTGGTATTGGTGAAATCATCGTGTGGACATGGAACAGGATGTCAGAACGGAATTTTTCGCTTTATGTCTTTAGTATTTTGATTATAATTAACCCTGATGTATGTACAAAGTCATCACAGCTTACAGGTAATGATTTTAAGGTCATATATGAGTGTCTTTGATTAGATTTAAACGAGAGAGTATTTTAACTACTTTTTGAAAGATGGTGATTTTAGCAAGCATTCCGAATTCATTACAAGCATATGGTACTTAAATGTTTTTTCATTGGGTACATTACAAAAGTCCTAATAAGATTCTTTGTTACTTTTGTTGGTTCGTCAATCACACTCCTCCGGCTCCCCCATCATTCCTCTCAGTTGGATAGTCTCTCTTGAAGTGTCTTATTTCGCCACATAGGAAGCAAACTGGACTTAACTTGGTATTGGTGGTTGAAGTGATGTGCGGATTCGGGGCCTTGCAGAAACAGACGGTATGTCCTTTCCTGTTGCAGTTGTTACAGTGTAAAATCCAGCAAGCTCCTATGTGATGGTAGCCACACTGGCTACACCTTGGAAGTGATCCCTCATATGGTCTGGCCAGTGTTTGGGTGACAGACCTTGTGGCTAGTGCCGTGCTGTTGTAGCGGCAGGGGTGGCTATGGGTTGTTGTCTTTTAGCGAATCCTTGAGATTGGTTGCGTTCCTTTTTGTTCCAAAACTTTCACTTCTTGCTCGTAGGTTTGTGACCTGAGGCGCCCTCATAGGCAGACACCCGTCGGTGCTCCCGATTGTTACAACAATTTGTATTGTCGGTACCGCTTCCATCTCTGCTGGTATTGTTAGCATTGAGTTTTGCCATGACGGCTGCCACGACTGCCGTGACTGTAGCTTGAAAAGTAGCAGGATCTATCTGCAGGATTGCTGCCTTGCTTGTTGGCTGGTTACCTTCTAGTGAAGACATAATCCTGTTGCATGAGGAGAAACGATGTCGTAAGTAGGGATGATTATCTCTAGTTATATACTTACTATTCATATGCACACATATAAACTTCTCAATTTACTGAGCTATTTTCGGTGTTTCTGCTAACGTTCCTAAGACGGAGTTATGGTAGTGGGTAAAAGTAGGTTTCGTACAGGCGTTAAGCTTTACTCACCTTAGGATCATGTTTGACCAAACACACTTAGCTGAGGACTTTTGATGCGATCCAGTGTATTAGTGCTGGTATGATCGCACCCTATAGGTCTACGAAGAAAGCACCATTTCACCAAAATGTTTAAAGTTGGGACGATAATGAGTTTTTAGAATGGCTATACGTCGTGAGTTTTCTAACTAGGTTTATCTTAGTTCAATTTGTAACGTATCTTGGTTGTTTATGATGTTCTAAAAACAGTTCATAACGAGAGTCTATATAGGATAAACTCATGTACTTTAATAGTTCTGTATCCAAGTGGAACCTTGTAATTTGACCCAAGCTAGGTCCTTATTATGACCAATTGATGTATGCTTAGTTATATAATTAAGACTAAATAGACATTCGTGTCTGTTGGGTATATCATAGGCCCATCTTATTAATATGATTCTAGTAATTATGGTTTCAGCGAAAATTTTGACCTCGACGCAGGTCCACATCACGTCCATGCAAGGAAAAGTTTTTGATAGCAACTAGATCTCTCGATTAGGATGACCGTTTAAATTGCAGTGTCGTGCTTACACCTAGAATAGAGTAGCATCAACGCATACTTATGAACTTAATTTACAAAGTCTTGTGAGCGGTATGAGCTCTACTCACGACGATACGACCTTTGTGATGCCTGAGGCAAAGTCGATGCATCTTGCATCTTTTCCAATCGACGCTTGGCTGCAAGCATCCTCTCCTTGAATGTCGTGTGTCTACCCTGTTACTCTCTTACCTCTACCCGAGGGCGCGATAAGGTCCTAAAAAGAGAGTTGGTCTCTGAAATAGTGGTCTCTTTCTAAGTCTCAAGTACGTGAGACGGTAGGGTCTGTAGTAGCGCGCAATTTTCGAACTCGGTTTGCAGTCTCCTTGTTTTAATCCCCGATGTTCGCGGTCTGCCGGGTCTTCGCCGGGAGGGATCTGTCAGTCGATCCTCCGTGGCTAAGGTCATAGCACCCTCGTTGGTCTCTACATGGTGATTGCTGTCATTGCTATCAACTTCAACCCTCGATCACGGTGGCCCAACCGGGCACAGGTTTGATGTAGTCGAAACGGTTCGCGGGAACCTTGGCTATGCATGGAGGGTTGATTACCTCCGGTTCCGCTTCTGATTCTTCTCATAACTATCCACCATTTCTCTGGTTGGGAAAGTATGGGTCGTATAGTAAGTAGGATCTTGCTATGTTATACGTGCGAGAATAGGAGTGGAAGAGATAGTTAATAGGCATCTAACTTTATATTTAATTACATATATGGGATGATCCTTATCAGTCATGTCTATAATCACTTAGTGCATACCAGTTGCACATAATCTGAGATAGAATAGACCTTCGAATAAATGACTCTACTCTAAATCGACAACCAAACAAGGAACAGGAAGTAGAGCAATAGTCATAGATTCTGAGTCTATAATATCTTCAATTATGTATAACCTTGGCGTATGCACTCATTCGTTAACGACCTACTAATAGGGGTCTTTAGTTTTCACATAAGTTGGTTTTAGTCTTACAAAATACTCCTATAGTATTTTTAATGTTTGACTTATGTTTTCCAATGTTTCTTTGTAGATAGAATTGGTAAGTTTTTAGACTTGTTGCAACTCCACAACCATTCCCGGGCATATGCTAAACACTTCTGGGTCAGACATAGTTGATCAGGCTATGTCCTTCCCAGACCTGACTATACATCCCCAAGCCTACTTGTGCCACTTAACAATCATTACTTTTGTTTTATTCTAGAATGATGCTGACCTTAGTATGTATGCATGCATGTATACTTTTAATAAGAAACTTTTTATTTCTAAAAGTATAGTTATTTGAAAATGTTAAATCAGAGACCTTAGTCCCAATGCATTTATAGTTTGTATATCTTATGTGGTTCGATATACTTAGTTCACTATAAACAATGCTCTGATACCAACATGTCACACCCCCAAACCAAGGATGGCGGAAACGTTCGGGGGTGGCGGACTTCATGTATAGTATCACAACAACGAGTATAATAGTGCTCAAAGTAAATACAACCAATCATAAATATAATCAGAAAAGAATTACATGGTTTCAAGTATTAAATATTTCAATGGTTGATCACGATATGATATAAAAATAGTTGTTCAACGCCGTAGCGTTCCATCCTCAAAAGCTTATGGTTACTTGGTTTCTTTGACTTCCTGAGAATACAAGTAATTTTGAAATAGTGTCAACAATTAAGTTGGTGAGTTCATAAGCTTTTTAGATAAAGTGTTTAGAAACCGTTCTTTGTAATGTGTTGTGTATTACCAAGAAAAATCCAATATTTTCCTTATAAAAGTTATGTGGTCATAAATACCAGGACCGAGAATAAACAAGTATTTGCCATACTTAAAGATATAAAAGTGGTTTTAAATCGGCATAAAACCCTTTTTAATTTGAGAAGAATCCCGTAATGAATGATGTGTAGTCTTAAATACGAAGACCGAAAGTGTATCGTAATATCCGTAATTATTGATATAAAAAGTGATTTTAAATCGACATAAAACCCCTTTTGATTTATAAAAATCCCCATAAACTTTATGTGTTGTTAACTCCCTATGTGAGTCGCTATAACCACACTATGACTGAATGAACCTGCCACGAGGTTTCTCAGTCGTCAAAAACTGTTATGACCCTTGTTACCCGTAGACCTGCAGGTCCCACTGTAGCTAGCAGCACGGTGTGGGGTGTCAAACCCAATATAGATCTATACACAACTATCACGTTCTCCCTACAAGAGACTCTAGTTATAACTACCAGGAATTTTAACCTGTACTCTAGGAGTACTGAGAAGAATGTTTCACAATTTAAGTTAACAAGTTTACGTGTGGTGTGCGTGAGTGTAAAACCTTTTTCTGTGGGAATAAAACCTTCTGAAATGTGTTTGTTGTGTTAATGGAAACATAATCATATCTGTTATAGTTTATCAAAACGTTTAAATGTAATGGTTGTTTACTATGGTTAACTACTGTATTTGTGAAGGTAAAAACCCTTTTTGTTTACCGATATGTATATATATACCTTTTACTAAAGTGAAATAATAATATGCAATACGAAAACTAATTAATTTCCATACTTATGTAGGTAAAAATCCATTTGTTTTCTAATGTATGCCAATACATCAAGAAGAAATGACATGTAATGTAAAAGCATATATTCATATAACGATACACACCTTGCTCAACAAGTTACAAGGTGCAAATGACAATGATAGCATTTTTCTAGTATTAACATTTCTATTATTGTTCTTAGAAAATTTATAGAAAAATCATCAAAGGTCCAAATCAGAATTCGTAAATTCTGATAGTTTGGAAAATGAGTGTAGTTTGTTAATAAATTTTATTATGGGTTTTAATGACCTCCAACTTGTGTGAAAAAGTCCATAATCACAGCCTGGTCCGGATTTCCTCTTGAAATGATAGTCAGTCCTGTAAAAATCACCATAAATTGTAGAAAACTCGTATGGAGATGTGCAAGTAGTCATTTTAAAACAAAGAACCGGAACTACAAGCACCTAAAACAGTTTTGAAAACTAAAATGTTTAAGTTGCCCAAAACAGTCATTGAATGGAGTTGAACTTTTCTGATGAAGGCTATTAAATGAGTTTAGTTGTGTTCTTGGTGTTATAACTTGTATCCCCCCCCCTTATAACTTAAGAAAAACATGAAAAGATATGGTTATGAACTCACCTTATATGATTTCAGTAGATGGATGATGGAGAAAGGTAGTGTTCACTCAAGAACACTAAGAAGATGTCTTTAAGGTTCGAAGATCTAACATGAATGTGATGATGTTTGTGTAAAATATCTATGATTTGAGTAGAAGTAACTGAAATAATTATATGGAGGATGAATATACTTACCAAAAGTATAAGAGAATCCTTGGAAAATGCCTTGGAAATCTCAAAATTGAGAGAGAAGAGTTGAGAGAAAAGTGTTTGATCTTTTAGTGGGAATGAGAGAAAACGGGTGATGTGAGGAGAGAGGGTGAGTTTTCCTTAGCTCTTAGAACATGAGAATGGATGGAGATTTATGGAAAAGTACAAGGATGTGACTAAGTATGGTGTGTAGGGGTGTGGGTTGGTCATAGAGTGGGTATGAGAGGTTGCTTGTGTCCTTAACTAAATAAAAGTCAACACTCCACCTCTTGCACTTCCCCCACACTTCTTGGATAAGTTTTATCCCCAAAACATGATTAATTAATAAAAATGGGGCCTTATACGCTAAAATAAAGTTTTGGGTGAAAATCCCGTGTTAAGATGACGAGAAACGGGCTTAAAACGAAGTCATAGTCGAAAACCGGGAAAATGGGTCTTCCCTGCGAAGCCCTTCAGATCTGGCCCTAGAGGCTTCAGTATTCGGGTCCTGAGGCTTTGGCCTTCGGATCTGATGCTAAGGCTTCGGGCTTCAGATCCTTGGGTCCTGAGGCTTCGGTCTTCGGATCCTTGGGTCCTGAGGCTTCGGTTTTCGCATCCTTGGGTCCTGAGGCTTCGGTCTTCGGATCCTTGGGTCATGAGGCTTTGGTCTTCGGATCCTTGGGTCCTGAGGCTTCAGACTTCGGATCCTTGGGTCCCGAGGCTTCGTGCTTCGGGTCTGAGGCTCAGCCTGAGGCTTTGGGCCCTCAAGCCTATTTTTCTCATTTTTACTCCGTTTCAAGCCGTTCTTGACCTGGTTAAGGGTCAGGATGACCCGAATGATTACAAAAAGTTACGAGAACTTTTGAGAGAGATTTGGGAGAGATTTCTAATAGAGAGAGATAGCATACGAGTGATCGAGACAGGTTTTGTTTGTGGCATTTTTGAGTGTCCGGCTTAGCTACGCAAGGTCCGTAAACCCCGTTAAGTTATGTTTTAGTGTCCTACACACTCCAGGCGAGTGTACAATAGTGTTTTATTGGTTTGGTTCATTACTTACCACGGTTTTAGGTTAAGGAAATCTAGATACACGAACTTTTTAATTGATGATTTCTCATTAGAATAGCGAGTGGTATAGTAATTTCCTAATGTAATCCCTAGTACACACGGGTTAACTGAGTTGACCAGTTTGACTTGTTGACTTTATTTGACTTTGACTTGACCAGAATTTGACGGTTGTCACAGACAATGTACTATGAGTGCTCGAAATTGTACTTTTGTAAACGTTCTAGTGCTTTATGCTTTCCTTATGATGTTAACACTTCTACGTATCGTACCGCGATAAGCGAGTACATACAATGAAATTGTTTTGATAACTAGTGTCGATAGTTTATACTACGATCCTCTTTGGTACCACTATGATCGCCTGTGATATACGAGTTATGAATAATTAAGATGAATAAGACCGTCGACTGAGTAACTCTGCCTCAAATCCAAAACCAAACACGGAACATAAATTAAAGCGGAATCACTCACTCTAAGTCTACAACATCTTAGTTATGTACAACCCTGATGTATATGTTAAGCCATCATAGCTTCTCTGAATGGATCTTTTAGTTCTCTTGAATACTGTGATCCTTTTCAATAAGTGAGTTACTAAAATTACTTTTAAGTGTTTTCCCCAAGTTTTAATCTTATAAATATAAATTAATTTCTAAAGAAATTACTAGTTCGAAAACGTACCGTTGCTCGCTAGCGACTCCAAGGTTGATTCTCCTGCGGTAATCATCAGAATGCGTCCATCTGCGCCTGAGTTCTTCAGTATTGGGTAGTCCTTCTAATAATATCCAGTCTCACCACAGCCATAGTAGGCTTGGTCTTCTTCAACTCTGGGGACTTGGGAGATCGGTTGAGCTGGTGCCCTGTAGAAACGGACTGTGTGTCCTTCTTTGTGGCAGTTCAGACACTGCATCACCCAGCATACTCCGGTGTGGTGATAGTTGCACTTCCCACACTTCGGGAGGGTTCTAGCATACCGACTGGTAGGTGCTGGTGCAGCAGGTGTTGTGGCGGTGTACATTGTATTCGTTTGCTTCTTCTTCCTCTTGTTCCCTGACTTTTGTTTATAGTCCTTTCCCTTTGATGTCTCGGGAACGGGGAATTCCACGCCATGGCGGATTCTGTGGTCAACGAGTCGTTGGGCTAGGCGTTTGGCGCTATCGAATGTAGCTGGGTTAGAAGACATCACATCTCCTTGGATTGGGACAGCCAGACCCCAGATGTACCTTTCTATCTTTTTACTCTCTGGAGTAACCATTTCAGGGCATACTGCTGCCTGGTCGCAAAACCTGTCAGTGTAGGTCACTATGTCTGATCCAACCATGGTATTGATGGGTTTTAGCCATAAGAACATCCTATGTGCTCATACAAACCCTAATGCTTGGATCTAGGTTTCTCTATTGTACATGCAATTCATCCAAGACTATAAACCCTAGATCTAGTATATGATAATCAATATAACATATAAATTAGGGTTTAGATCATACCTTGATTGTTATGTAGCAATAACAATCTCAAATCCTTCTTGTATTGACTTTAGAAAGCTTAGAGTCACAAATGTCACTCCTCTAATGGCTCACAAACACCAAGAGCAAGAGGATGTATAGGAGAAGAGAAGGAGGCCGCCCAAAACGTGTGGAAACTCTAGACAACAAGTTCACCATGTTTTTGAGCCATAAGGGTCCTTTAAATAGAGAGGCTATTAGGGTTATCTAACAAGGAAACCCTAATTTGGATGCTTAAGCCCTAAGCAACCCATGGACTCCTTCCTTAACAAGCCTTGCACGATTTCTAATGGGCTTCCCCATAGAATTCGTCCAACCTTATATTATAAGGTAATCCATAGCCCAATTGCAATTATCTTATAATTACAATTCCAGTCCATTAAGTTTAATTAATCTCATTTAGCCACAAACTTAATTCTTATTAGTTCTTGACTAATATCAATTAAACAATATCCTTTAATATATTATTCTCATAACTAATAAATCATATTTAATCCTTTCTCTCCATAATTCATCCTATCAAGTTGATTTGGTGAAGGCAACCCAAAAGGACCATGCACCATCGGGTCAAGTACATACCAAAATAGTTATGGACTTAGACACTAATCCAACAGTCTCCTACTTGGATAAGTCTAATAACTATTTTGTGCATGACTTCAGATCCTGATATGCAATCGTAGCTTTCCAAAGCCGCTGTCAACTCTGATCTTATCAGATACGCGTGTCCTTTAGATAAGGGATCATATATACTCCTCCATTCTAGGTATCGTATAGACTGAGAAATGGATCTAAATCATTCTCTCTGTCTATGTGCTGTTTCCTGAATTCATATTTATGACGACTAACAATAGACTACAATTTGATCACATCAAATTAGTCCCGGCTTGGCCAAGCGCTTAGGTGCCATCACTAAATCATCGAGGGGCCCATAGATTGTTACAAGACAATTCCATAGATGTGATGTCTCTCACTCAAAGTACATTCCTTTGAACATCCTTTTGCATGAAAGTTTCAAATCTAGACATAGATTCTCAATATCCAACTCCCAATATGGAAACATTTCCATATTTTCCATATGACAACTCATTCTTAATAGAATCTTTTCTATTCATGATATGGTCCATCCAATACTATACTTCCAACTACTCACAAGCAACCAATCCTCAGCAAGCTTTGAATCGTCCTTTGATAGTTGTTTAATTATCTTAGTCAAAGCCTATTCTTGTCCTTTTCCCTCTAAATGCGCTAGACATTTGGAAAATTTTAGAATGGTCAAATATTATAGCATTTGCAATCGATCCTTTACCCGAAGCGTATGGGACACGACGCATAATGTCTTACATGATACTTTATCAATCTTCTGCCATAATATTTTATGTGCTACGTTCTTATAATTCAAACTAAGAAGAGGAATGCCATAATCATAGTCGAAATTTAAGAACACACTATGTATCCTTGACTAAGTTTATTAACATTCCACAACCTAAGCCTTTAGATTTGAAACGAAGCATAATATTCTCTCCCTTAATTATAGCAAAAGAACTTTTCAACCATTGCGACTTTGCAAAGTATAACTCTTGTTTTCTATAATTAATATTGCTAACTTGCAATACTTGCCTTAATAATCATACAAGCATAACATTTATATTCCCACTATCACGATAATTATTACAAACATAACACTTATGCTCCCACTAGCTTTGACATGTATTCAGAAACAACTTAACTTTCAGAAAAAAAAACAATTCCTATTGAATTTCTTGAAGTTCATATTTCTAATACCCAATGCTTTGATAATCTTTTATCAAGGCTTCTTAAACTTATACACCTTTGCCTTAGATAGTTTATATGTGTGTCTTAAACAATTTACACTAATTGCCAAATCTCATAATTTGAATCATGGAAAGGGATACCGTAACCATAATCGAATTCGAGAATACAATTTTCACAATCACTATCTTCTTAAAATCATCCTTAGTGAAAGCATTTCCTCACAGTCATTTTCATGAAGGAGGGAATCTTATGACACTTAGATTTTAATGGTGTATGTTTTCCTATCCATGTGAATTTGTCAAAACCAAAGTTTGCGACAAATCCAAACTCATATGGACCGAACCTTCTCAATCTTGATTTCTTGCCTTATGGTAACACGGCTGCCCACCATGTCTTCCAAGTAGTTAAGCAGCTCACCCTTTCCTATCAATGTACTTTCAACTGATCAAGGTCCTTGCCTTTTATGCATTCAAATGAGAACTCATAGGCTCACATGCATAATTAACTCAATTGGAACGCCACAGAAACAAGGTAATGTCAACATGATAGGTTGTAAACCTCTACTCGTGTGCTAGTGATGATCGATAAGGTTTATTCTTGATTTGTTCTTGAAACCTTTCAAGACCATTAAGACTCCCACTGACTCATTGACATATAAGATTCTCTTGTCAATAGACATTTCTTGACAAACAAATATTCAAGAGTTAGTGTAGCCTTTATCAAGACAAAACATTTCATAAAATTGGTCCTAGTTGGTCTTTGTCTTATCCAAGACATCACAACTTTCCAATTTCAAATGTGTGACAATAGGAAAGCCTTTTTCCAAATTCTACATTTGATGAATGTTAGAAACCTTCTGAAGACTTGTCACTCAATATTACAATCTTAACTCTAAGACTTGTTTTGGAATGAAGAATGATTGACTTCTTGATTTAACTATTTCTTTAATTCTTGATTCCTTTTCTTATACATACACTTGTACTAAGAATTATTTAGAGGATCAATTGAAATATGGTTCTTAATCATTAAGACATATCATAAAACATAAAAGGTACTCTCCCTTCTTCTTAGAATAGAGAAACTTTTATCTTTCTACCTACTTGATTCTTCTTATTCGTTCTGCTATTGATTTAAACTCTTTGAATCAATTTAGAATTAAACTTATTCTTATAAGTATAATCATATTTACTAAACCTTTAGTAAATCATGACGAATATCTTTGTTACTCTTGTGGTGGACTTGATCAACACTCAACTTGTGTACTCGATCTCCTAGTCCTTCACTTGACACTTTGTCAACGAATTAGTCTAATTTCCAAATATGAAATTTCTCATTCATCGTGCATCCCAGTTGCATGATTCCAAGTTTCTGTCAAATTGAAATTTGGGCGATGAGAAACTCTCCCTATTTGGTAAATTCTTGACATTTCCACAATTAACATAATTAAGAATCTTATTCATTCGTTGTAGAAATATGCAAACATCAATTTTTCATAACGATTTCATTGCAAGGAAATAAATAAATAAATAAATAAGTCAAATCAAAATTTATTTTATTCATAAAAGCAGCGGAAAACATTTTCCCTTACAATGCAAAATCAACTGAAAAACTATGTAGTCAAATATTCCTAACAATTCTATCATAACTTTCTAAGCTCAAAATCTAATCTTCAACTCCATGCGATCGAGATCCATTTCTTCATGATTAGATTTATCTTGCTTTTCCATCAAGCTTCCTCTCTTTTCACTGATCCTGCAAAACATTCAAATGCAATCTTATCACATAATTTATTAAGAATCAACGAATAGGAACTTAATGGAGTTAGATAGTGGATTTTACCTGAAACATAGCCATACTCTTTGACTCTCCCATCTTCTGGACTCTTCAGGTTCTTAGGGTAGACTTTTATCCAACGCCCTTTCTCTTGGCAGCAAACGCAGGTCGGTTCTCCTAGAACGTCGTCGGAAGCATGGTTGGTTGTCTTTCCCAACAAATGTGCTCCATTGCTTTGCCAAATCATTTATGATTCAGTAGCAATGAGCATTTAAGTTAGGTCAATGAGTTTTTCATCATGATCCATCATATAATACTTTCTTTTGAACTCATTATATGATTCAGGTAGTGACTGCAGAACCCAATTCACAGCCAACTTATCAGGGAATGACGCACCCAACATTATCAACCTATCGATGTGTGATTTCATTCCTAGAATGTGGGCACACACGAGTTTACCATCTTCATGTTTCATTTCCAATAGGGCTTTAGTGACATTGAACCTTTCAATTCTTCGATCTTGTGGGTTAGGGAGAATAATCGGAGGAGGTGGAGGAAGTGAATCATGATTTCTTGTTCCTCGATCGAATCGTGGAATATCATCTTCATGTGGAATGCTTGTTCCACGGGATTTGGGAAGACCATAGTTGTCGTACATTGACATCTACAAAACGGGAGAAAAATAAATTCAAGTTAGTTGATAGATTGAGTCCTTAATTAATCACCCAAATGAGATATTAAGGCTATGACCCAACACAATACGCTACAACCTAGAAAAGGGATGTCGTAATCTAGTTGCAGAATATTTGAAGGTAAGTGAATGACGATTAATTAATTTCCACCATGAAAAACGAAAAAGAAATTTAAGTTTTAAATCTGTGAAAACTCCTAGATACTTTGAGATTCATTGAACTTTTCAATGGCATGTTTAAATCTCAATATGCCCCTCTAGTTTGTGACTGGGATGCCGAGGATCACAAAGCGGGTGTGAATAACCATGCAAACTTACATGGTGCCCCCACATGTCACAGTCACCTATTTGATGTGCCGGTAAACCACACACGCTCCACTAACGTCTTCGCAAGGGCACAAAGTGTAATTTCGTAGAATTGCATCAATTCACTTTTGCCTAAAGTAACTAAGATTGGGAATTTGTAAAACATTTAATTACTTTTGTACTTCATTATACTTATGGTGGAAGGTTTCTGTCCCATCCTACCTGTTCGGCTAACGACCCTCCACTAGTCAAGAGTGCGGTGGGTAAGAGTGGATACCTATTCAATCACCATTTTATAGGCAATTTCCTTAAACACCCCTTATAGACCAGCTTCGTGAATGAGGCCTACTAACGGTAAGACTGACATTTACTCATACATATATATAATGTTATATATAGTATAGGGTGTATTTTACATTTTAAAATACTAGGTGGTCAAATTTAACAATTATACTTTTAATTCAATTAATTTGTAAACCAAAACTTTTATGGATTTATTAAACCTCTTTTAATTATACACCTTAATTAATTAATAAAACCATAAGGGTGTGATTTGAACTTTTCCAAACATCACCAGGGTTTTAGAATTTAACATTCCTAAATTAAACTTTTAATCAACTTTTAAATTCCAAAACTTGAGGGCAAGTTTTGAAACATTTCAAAACATTAGGGTTTAGAATTTAAATATACATCAAAATTAAACTTTTAATCAAAATTTAAATTCCAAAACTTGAGGGCAAGTTTTGAAACCTTTTTCAAAACATTACGGTTTCAACTATTTAAATTTCAAAAACAAAAACTTTTGAGTTCAAATTTAAACTATAAAACCTAAAGGGGAAAATTGAAACTTTTCATAACACAAGGATCAAATAACAAATAATATAAATTAAACAATTAATTTTATCATTATCTATATTTGACCTAATTTCAATTTCTTGCAAAATAAGTTACCCAATTAATACAAACAATCAACTATAATCATATAAGGAAGTTATTATCTAATCAATTGGTAATTATCTTTTGTTTAATCAAGGATATACTCATAAATATGTTTAAAATCGGATTTTAATGACCTAAAACAGATAAGGCAAGTATCCATGAGTAAAACAGCAAGAAATCCCGAAATCCCCTCTTTGTGACGCTTGAACTCGCCGAGTACCTCTATGGACTCGCCGAGTAGGGGCCTACTCGCCGAGTCCACAATGGGACTTGCCGAGTTCATCAGGCAGACTCACCAAAATCGAATTTTTCAAGCACGAACAAGTTAACAAGGCATCAATACAATAGAAACCAATCAAGGCTCTGATACCACTGATGGGTTTTAGCCATAAGAACATCCTATGTGCTCATACAAACCCTAATGCTTGGATCTAGGTTTCTCTATTGTACATGCAATTCATCCAAGACTATAAACCCTAGATCTAGTATATGATAATCAATATAACATATAAATTAGGGTTTAGATCATACCTTGATTGTTATGTAGCAATAACAATCTCAAATCCTTCTTGTATTGACTTTAGAAAGCTTAGAGTCACAAATGTCACTCCTCTAATGGCTCACAAACACCTAGAGCAAGAGGATGAAGAGGAGAAGAGAAGGAGGCTGCCCAAAATGTGTGGAAACCCTAGACAACAAGTTCACCATGTTTTTGATCCATAAGGGTCATTTAAATAGAGAGGCTATTAGGGTTATCTAACAAGGAAACCCTAATTTGGATGCTTAAGCCCTAAGCAACCCATGGACTCCTTCCTTAACAAGCCTTGGACGATTTCTAATGGGCTTCCCCATAGAATTCGTCCAACCTTATATTATAAGGTAATCCATAGCCCAATTGCAATTATCTTATAATTACAATTCCAGTCCCTTAAGTTTAATTAATCTCTTTTAGCCACAAACTTAATTCTTATTAATTCTTGACTAATATCAATTAAACAATATCCTTTAATATATTATTCTCATAATATATTAATAAACCATATTTAATCCTTTCTCTCCATAATTCATCCTATCAAGTTGCTTTGGTGAAGGCAACCCAAAATGACCATGCACCATCGGGTCAAGTACATACCAAAATACTTATGGACTTAGACACTAATCCAACAGGTATGCTCCCATAGTTCCTGTTCCAGTTTTAAACTTCGCCTCTGGGGCAGTATTCTTCTAGCATCATCTCTTTTAGGTTTTCCCAACCCATTGAGTTAGCCACTGATAGGTTCAGTGACTTAACATAGCCATTCCACCATGTTAGGGCTCTATTTAAGAAAGTGCTGGCAGCAAACTTCACTTTGCTCCCTTCAGGGCACGAACAGATTGTGAAGACTGAATCTGTTTTAAACTTCGCCTCTGGGGCAGTATTCTTCTAGCATCATCTCTTTTAGGTTTTCCCAACCCATTGAGTTAGCCACTGATAGGTTCAGTGACTTAACATAGCCATTCCACCATGTTAGGGCTCTATTTAAGAAAGTACTGGCAGCAAACTTCACTTTGCTCCCTTCAGGGCACGAACAGATTGTGAAGACTAAATCTGTTTTCTCGAACCATCGCATCAGAGCAATGACTCCACCATTTCCATCGAAGGATTTAGGTTTGCATTTCATGAAGTCTTTGTACGAACATTCTCGGGGGTGTCTGTGGGTAACTCTGGGGTTGTCTACGTTGGTACCGCTACCAGATCCGAGGGTACCTCTTTCTTCGATACGAGTTATAGCAGTTGCCACTATAGAGTTTATCGCTGCATGGAGAGTAGCAAGATCGAATTGCGGCGGAGGTAGTGGGGTTTAAGTTGGAGCTATAGGGGTAGTGTGTCTTGTTGGTCGTCGAGGAGGTGTCTTGCTAAAAAGAATACAAGATGAAAGGAAATGAGTCTATAGTAGTGGATAAAAGCCGAAAGTTGAAAGACAAGGTTATCCTAGTTCTGAATGTATCGGCTTCTGACTTCTACAGGGTTATAGAAATAATTCGTAAAACAGTCTATACAAAAATAAACTTTATGAATTTAGAATATCTATCCTCGAATGAATATATGTTATCTGAATAACTATTACAAGCTGCATGTAAGAAAATAATCCTAACACGTAATATGAGCAGTGTTTCCACAAACTCTTTAAGTTAAACAAGATATTATTTATTAGTGTGACGCATATGAAGTTTTGGTTACTTCGGTTGATCTCTCTTTGAAAAGTTCTTCTTGAACTTGCTCTTGTTCCTCCTTGAATCTTCGGTTGACTACTATGAGTAAGTGGTTACATCTATCTGGGTTTGTTGTGCGAGAATGGATGTGACTTAGAGAATCTATGAGATTTAAGGTAACTTTATGGGGTGATCCTTACAAAGTCCTCCTATAATTGTATGATGCATACAAGTTGTATATAATTTAAGATTAAATAGGCCTCCAAATGAGTGATCCTACTCTAAAACCACAACCAATTAAGGAACGGGTAGTGAAGCGTAGATCACAAATTTTGAGTCTATAAAATCTCAATTATATATAACCGTGGGAGTATACATTTCAATATTATAGACATATCCGTAAGGGTCTTAAGTTATCACATAACTTAGTTATGTAGAATACTCCTAAAGTATCTTAATGTAATGTACTTAGTATGTTTCAGACTTGTTATCGTGTTATAGTATCATAGAATACTCCTATAGTATTCTAACTTTCATGTTCTGATCTAGAATCTCCTGTGTAGAATTTGGTAAGTTTTAAAACTGTTGCAACACCACATCACTCACAAACACATGTCGGTCACATCCCGAATGAATATAGGTGATCAGGCTATATTGATCCTAACTATGTTTACATAACTGTACAGGTTTGAATGCAATGTTCAACCTTTAAATACTTCTGTTTTGTTCATCCTATGATACTTGTTCTAGTATGTATACATGTATAAGCAAGTAGGTATATTTTTAAAACTTGTTGTTATAACTTTAAAATATAATATTATCCAGAGCACTTAAACCCCATTGTATTTATAGTTGTATATATTTATCGGTTGATATACTTAGTTCACTATAAACAATGCTCTTATACCAATCTGTCACACCCCAAAACCGGAACGGCGGAAACGTTCTGGGGTGGAGGACATCATGTTTAGTATCACAAGACATGCATCAGGATAAGTAAGTAACAAACAACCATTTCATTAGAAAGAAAGTGTTTACAAAGTATTTGTTCACAAAACATAGAATACATAAGCAAATAACAAAACAAGGTTGGAAGCTATACTACTCCATCTTCTGAATTCCCAGCGCGAGTACCTGTTTACTAGTTACTTGAGAACACAAGTTATTTTGAAAGAGCTGATCAGTAATTAAGCTGGTGAGTTCATAAGATTTTAGTGATGTATGCAAGTTGTAGAAAGTTTAGTAAGTTGTAGCAAATTGTAAGTTTTGTTTTAGAAAAGTTTGCCTGTTCCTCCTGAAAATCCTATATTTCCTACTTTGATGAAACTTAAGTAAAAATGACTCTACAATCCTTTCTATGAGTACTAAATGGATACAAGTTATATAAAACTTAGAGTAAACAAACAATCGATTATGTGTATCTGCCCTACGCCCACATCCAAACAAGGAGCAGGAAATGAGACGGATGACACACATCCCATTGGTTGTTTGGTCCTTATTGTATATAACCCTGGTGTATTCCCTTGGTACTCACGTAGTTAATTGTAATAGTTCCTTTATAATTTATGAAAAGGTTATTTAAGAAAACCCTTATTTCTTATGATAAAATTGTAACCACAGTGGTTCCTTCTACAATCACTTAGTTTATACTAGTTATATATAATCTAATATCGAACAGATAGTTAATTGTGTGAATCTGCCCTAAGCCCACAACCAAACAAGGAACATGGAATGAGGTGGAAAGCATACATCCAACCACCTATTGGATATTAATTATATATAACCATGATGTATAAACTAAGGTATTGTAGAGTTAACAACCTAAGGTCCTTTAAATTATGATGGTTTAATAAAATGGATTAAACCCTTTACTGGTAAGTTTCTAGTTTTGTATACCAAATGTTCTTTTTGAAAGGTATGTTTTGTACTAGAAAAATTGTGCTTTCAATTAGTGTCCTATGACCTGTCCCATAACTGGTACTCCTTCTGATGACATAATGTATACAGAACATAGATATTACTAAGAAATGAAGCGGGAAGCAGACATCCTATTACCTACCGGTTCTTATTAATATATATCTCTTGATGTATACAATAAGGAATCATAAGGTTAGCATTATAGATTTCACTCTACTGATTGTACTAAACCCGACTGATTTGTATGTTTGTTTCTCTGGAAAAGTATTTATTTTCCCAAGTATGACTATCATTATCCAAAATATAGTTTGTACATTATCGTTTATCTAGAAAACGTTTCAAGGTGCTTACATGAAAGCCAGTGAATCATAAGGTAAGATGAGATTTGTAATCATACTGATTGACGGCTGAATAAACACAACGATGAAAGACGTCAAAAATAAATGTGACATTTGTCACCCCATCGGCTTGGTCGGCCTAGGATTGTAGCTAACAGTCAGGGTGCAGGATAGTCTGTCCCATATAGATCTATACATACGATGCCCGATCTCCCTCCAGGAGACTCTCGTTACCAACATGACAATGGTGGAATCTGCGTCATGTAGAAATAAATCTCATATTCTTTTTGTTATGTTCGAGTATGTTCCTTCTGTTTCATTGTAAATGTATATGTATATGTTCTTTCTCTGTATATGTATATGTATATGTATATGTTCTCTTCTTTGCATTTGTATATGTATATGTTCTTGTTTAATCCTGACAATAGTACGTTCTGACTCATGTATGAATTGACTCTCTAAACTATACCCATTATAATTTACTAGTATTTTACTTGAACTGTTATTAAAAAGACTCATTTTACTACAAAGTTATGTTTATACTTTAAAAATGGAGTTTTGTTCAACTATAAAGTAACATAACTTTAAAAGAGTTTTTGAAATGTTTTGATCACTATAAAAGTCATAAGCAATCCTTTGAAAGATGTTTATAAGAAACATTTACACAATTAATATTGTGTTCAACTTCTATTCCCCCTTAAAACATTTAAAACAGCTAAATGATTCATTACGGGGTATGAACTCACCTGATGTGGGTGATTCAAACGAATACTTGCGCGTAAGGATGAAAAGTTCCACGAATGATGTCCCGAGACTTAACAAGTGCTAATTGACATATAATCACATATATTGACATAAATATAGTGTTTTGAAGCAACCAAATGCAAAGAAACACCTCACGGGACTAGGAAACACTTTGTCCAAGTGTTGGAATCACATGTGATTCATCAAAGTAAGGTGAAATGGCACTATCATGAGTTTACTACCATGGGCTTATGGACAAAAGGAGTTTAGGGTCGTAAACTCATGGTTAAACATGCATAAGTGTTTGTTTGAAGGTTAGGGAAGTTTGAGGGACTTTTGTTGTACACAAGAATGAGAAAGACCAACTCAATGGAGTGTGTTGAGGTGTTTACGGCCCAGGGGAGTTTACTTCTGGCTGTAAACTCTCTAAATGGTCAAATTTAGGGTCTTAAAGGTAAGGAGTCTCAAGGGTTCAAGTGTTCTACGACTTAGCAAGGGTCTACAAGTATTTAAGGTCCAAGACTTAACCATAAATGGAGTTTACGGCCAAGGGTGTTTACTCTTGGGCCGTAAACTCTCTAATGATGAGATGGGTAATGATTCAAGGTCTTACAAGGCACATGGGAGTTGTCTAGCCTCAAATCCAAGCCTTAGGAAGAGTTTATGGCCAAAATGGCACTTTTATAGGGGGTTCCATCCTTGGGAGATGGCTTGGCCGTAAACTCCTTTTGGTCCTTCATTCTTGATGATTTCAAGGTCCTAAGCACTAACCTTAATTGTATATCAAGTATAGGGAAGAGTACTTATGATATAGAGGCTTGAAAGGGTCGATTTTGGCCAAGATCACTAGTGTGTGTTCTTGGTGTTCTTGGTGAAACTTAGTTCAAGCATTTCCAAGTCCTTAGGGTGATTTTCCCATCATGTTTACTCATGAAACACCCTAATCTAATACATATATGTGTTACTATATGTTAATAGGATTCACTTGCGTACGAAACATCAGTTGACACTCAACACTCGTAACTGATCGTACATTCGGATCCTACAAATAAACTGTGAGTTCATACCCCTACACTTTTATAAATAAGTTTTTACAATGTTTTCAGGGGAGAATACAAGCCAAACATAAAGGTTATCACAACTTAAAATCTAATGCAATTACAATGGTTTTACGTTAATCATTTAGATACTTTATTCCTTTTGTAAAATACGGAGCATAAGGGACGCTTTCTAAACATAATTGCTTAATTTTCAGAACAGTACATGAACTCAACTTACCAGTCACACTATAATAGGTATAGTGTGGGGATTTCCTTACTGGTTTTTCAGAACCAAACTATGTGCAAAGCCAAACATATAAACTATGACAACTTTAGTTTATCCATACATACAGCAAGAGTATCTTACTAAATAATTATTTTGTGTATAATTATTTATACTCTACCACCCGTATACATCGATTTCGAACTCGAAGAACAACTAAACAACACGTAAACTAGTTAATATAGGATTGTGAGACTTATCTTCGTCATGACCTTCGAGGTACTAATAAAACCTCTCTTTTAGTATAACCAACGTCTCCTGGAGGGAGAGCGTGAAATTTGTGAATAGATCTATTCGGGACTGACAATCTCACACCTGAATTGTTAGCTACAGTTAGGCGGGTATGCCTAGGTTGACAAGTTTTGTAATTGTACGACGCCTGAAGAAACCTCAAGGAGGTTCATCGGTCATATTAGTATGGTTATACGAACTCACAATAGTGTCAACTAATCTTTTGTTTATGGGATTTCTTTCTTCTATGGTTTTATTTCAAGTGATAAAACTACCTTACTAGTGGTAGCCAGGGTTTTCAACCATAACATACACTACATTCTGGTGATAGCCAGGGCTTTCAAACGGAAATATCTTTATACAGAAATCTATAAACATGTTAGAAAGTATTGGATTTTCTTGGAAAGCATGCATATTACAGAACTTGATAACGGTTTACGATACAAACAACATTTTACTTATAATAAAAGAAATCATTTGTACAAATTCAGTGACTAGTTTTCATTTTAGAAACATGCTTATTAACTCACCATCTTTATGTTGATACGTTTTCAAAACCGCTTGTATTCTCAGGACAGTGATAGACAGGTACTCGCATTAACTTTTGGAGAAGACGAAGCATATTGGAGTCTCGTCTTTATCTTTTGCTTACACTGATGTATATAAACTATGTTTTCAAACAGATGTAAATACTCATATTGTAATGTAATGGTTGAGTTTACTTTGATTACTATGTTACAATTGTTGTGATACTACGCATGACGTCACCTGCCCCTGACGTTTCCGCCGTTATTTTCTGACGGTTCGGGGGTGTGATATATATATATATATATATATATATATATACACACACACACACACACTGCTTTATAATACATATATAATAAGAAGATGAAAAGTTTTAAGACCAAGTCTTAAAAACAAGGAAGTTAAATTTTGACCCTTGATAAATTTATATGGTTGGGATTATAACATAATTGTGATCCTTGTGAATAAATTTGGACCAATCACATAACATATATATATCATACACATCACACTATAAATTACATGGGATTCATTTAAACTCTAAATATTAATTACACATATTCTTTCTACGTGACACGTTTCCATCTCTCTCTACACTCAAGAAACCCGCCTCCACTCCAATCAACACTACATGCTGCCGTCCTCATCTTCACCACGAATAACACTGTTGCCCACTCACCTCCGCTACCTCAAACGCCGCACCAAAGCCACCAACTGTTAGACTATGTAGTTATATTTATAATAAGTATAGGGTAGTCAAATGTAAATACTAACTCTTTATATAGAGTTCCTATGTAATTGTTTTAATTAATCATAATACACGGTCTGATTTGGTATCAGAGCGAGGGAAACCTCTTGTTGCCTCCAACCTTAATTTGGTCGATCATCAGCCTGTCTTTCTCTACTCTTTCTGATTAGTAATCAATACAACGACATGGCTACAATTATGGCCTTCACTGCTGCAGAGAAAACAGCCCATAACACCCACAAATTCGTTTTCACTCTCTCACCTACAAACTATGGTTTCTAGAAAGCAATGCTTGAACCATTCTTAACTACCAACCATCTAATTGTTTATGTAGACGGCACCATTCAATGCCTTGAACCGAAAATTACAACAGAGACTGCAGTAACTGATAACCCTAGTTATTCTCGTTGGATTGCCAACGATGCTCATGTTTGCATGTTGATCCTATCAACCATATCTGAGGCATCTTTCAGCATGTTCATGGTACGACCTCTAGAGACCTTTGGCTTTCGCTAGAACGTGCCTATGCTCCAAATTCTGCCTCCCGTGAATACACATTAAAAACACAATCGCTGAGAATATAAATGAAAGGAGACGAAACTCCGCTTAACTACCTCAGTCGTGCAATGGAATATGCATCGGCTCTAGCTAATATTGGCGAGTCTATGAAGGACAAGTACCTGGTCATGCTTACCATCTCTGGTTTGCGTGATGAGTATAAAGGCTTGAAATCAAACGTATTGGCTCGTCAACCACCAGTTACTTTCAATGATCTGCATGGTGTCTTGGTTGATCATGATTACATTATCAACAAATCAGCCTCTTTACCTACTACCACATCACCACAGGTATTTGCTGCTACAACGGGAGGCATTCTTACTAACTCTTTACCTGATTTTGCTGCTATTCAGTCCCAACTTATTAATTTGCAGTTATTAGCCTCTCAACTAGGGTATCAACTAAACCCTGCTGGCTCACAAAACACACAACCACAAGCTCACTATGCCTCTCGGCCATTCAATAACCCAGGTAACCAAAACCGTCGAGGTAACTTTCGTGGACACTTACGAGGTAACCAGAACAACCGAGGCCGTGATAACAACCTTAATACTCGACAGTTTCAGTGGGCTTCAACTCAGAACATAGTGTACGGTCACTACAACCGCTGTGGTATAGGAGATTTACCATCTCAGTGTCCAAATCAGCCTAACAAATCTAACACTCAAGCTAATGTTGCCACTTATTCAGATTCTGGTTCTACATCAGCAACAACATGGTTCCCTGACACCGGTGCAAATAGTCATGCTACTCCTGACTTATCAAATCTCGACAACTCCGAAGCTTATCGTGGTAATGACTCACTCTGTGTTGGTGACGGTAACCATCTTCCTATCCTTCACATTGGTTCTTCAAAATTCTTTTGTCCAAACAAAAATCTCAATCTTACAAATATTCTTCATGTTCCTCAACTTCAAAATAATCTTTTATCTACTGAACAGTTTTGTTGTGACAATGATGTTTATTTTGAATTTCACACTTCTTTCTTTATTCTGAAGGATGAGTCTACACACAATATCCTCCTTTCGGGTCCAAGTGATAACGGGCTCTACTCACTTTGTCTTCCTCAACTCAAGTCTCTTCCCAAGCTTGCATTCACAGCCACCAAAGCTTCCTCTGTCATCTGGCATCAATGTCTCGGCCATCCACACGAACGTATTTTTAATTCTATTATTTCTAGTTATTCTTTACCAATTTCTACAAAACTTGGTTCTACTTTATGTACTTCTTGTCAGTTGGGCAAGTCTTCTAAACTTTCATTGCATAACTCTACCTTTCATAGTAATAAAATATTGGATTTAGTATATTGTGATGTTTGGGGTCCTTCCCCTACAGTCTCTTTTGATGGTCATCGATTTTTTCTTTTATGTGTTAATCATTACACTCGACACATGTGGTTTTACCCACTTGCACATAAGTCTGATGTTTACTCTACTTTTACAAATTCCACTACCATGGTTGAACGACAATTCAATACTAAACTCAAAAGTGTACAAACCGATTAGGGAGGGGGGGGGGAATTTCGCCCTCTCACTTCTTTCTTCACAAACCTTGGCATAATTCACCGACGCTCTTGTCCCCACACCAGTGAACAAAATGGAATTGTTGAGCGTCGTCATCGTCATGTTGTAGAAACAGGACTTACTCTTCTTGCCAAATCTTATCTTCCTCAACGTTGTTGGCACTTTGCTTTTGAAACTGTCATTTATCTCATAAATCGTCTTCCTTCTAGAATCTCGTCAAACAAATCTCCCTTTCAACTTGTGTATAACCGCAAACCAGACTATTCTTTTCTTCATGTTTTTGGTTGCCAATGTTTTCCTTATCTTCGACCTTATAACCATTATAAAATTGATTTTCGCTCCACACCTTGTGTTTTTCTTGGCTATAGCCCTATCCACCATGGTTATCGCTGCTTTGATCCTACAACCGAACGGATATACATAGCCTGACATGTCCGGTTCAATGAACATGTCTTTCCTTTTCATGCTTCACCGCGACAACCAACCACCCCTTCTCAAAACCCTTATACATCTATCTTTCCTACACCACCCCCAATCGAGGTCACTGATCCCGTTTTCACAAATCACTCCACCTCTACAAACACTACCTTACATTCATCTTCTTCTTACTCACCTCCTCCGCCCTCACCTCCTCTTCCTCCTCCTCCTCGACCTTGACCTCCGAATCTTTGTCAAAATCCCACTCACGCCTCTCGCTTCGATCCTTCTGCTTACATTTCAACCCGTGCTCCTTCCTCTCAAATCGAACCCACTTCGTTTACCGTTGCCAATAAATCTCTAGAGTGACATCTTGCCATGGTTGAGGAGTTTCAAGCGCTTCAAAAGAATGCCACATGGTCTTTAGTTCCTTATGTTAAAAAATACTAATCTTATTGACTGTAAGTGGGTGTACATGTTAAATAAGGATCCACTGGGCAATGTTACTCGTCATAAAGCATGCCTAGTCGCCAAAGGATTTAATCAACAACCGGGTGTTGACTATCATGAAACATTTAGTCTTGTGATAAAATCAACCACTATTCGAGTAATTTTGTCTCTTGCGGTGACTAATAGTTGGGTTATGCGCCAATTGGATGTGAAAAATGCGTTTTTACATGGTGACTTACAAGAAACTGTCTACATGAGACAACCTCCTGGCTTCATTGACTCAACCAAACTGAATCGTGTTTGTCTTATTCACAAATCTCTCTATAGGCTCAAGCAAGCTCCACGAGCGTGGTTTACCCGGTTGTCCACGACCCTAACTCAACTTGGTTTTTCAGGATCCAAAACCGATCCTTCACTTTTCATTCTCAACTCTGGTGGACGTATCGTTTATGTTCTTGTTTATGTAGACGATATTATAATTACTGGTGACAACCCGACAACCATTGATCGCATTATACATCGTCTCAGCTCCACTTTTGCCATTAAAGATCTGGGTCCACTTCACTATTTCTTGGGTATTGAGGTTGTTCCTGAAAAGAAGAATATTGTGCTATCTCAATGTAAATATGTCATCAAGATACTTCAGCGTTCCGGCCTCTCTGATTGCAAACCAGCCTGCTCTCCGATGAGTCCCTCTCAGCTCTTACATATTGATGATAGCCCACCTCTTTCAGATCCAACAATGTATCGCCAAACTGTTGGCGCTTTGCAGTATGCTACTTTATCACGTCCGGATATTGCTTTTGCTGTGAATCGAGTTTGTCAGTTCATGCATGCATCAACAGAAAACCATTGGTCTGCTGTTAAACGCATTTTGCGTTACCTAAAAGGCACAACCAATCTCGGTCTGTTGATTCGTCATCAATCCGGTAAACAACTACAGGCCTTCACATATGCTCTTTGGCAAGATTTTGCGTCCTCACTAGTTCAAGCTTACTCTGATTCTGATTGGGCTGGTTGTCCAGTAGACAGACGATCCACAGGGGGATTTGCCATCTATTTGGGATCTAATCTTGTCTCCTAGACCGCTCGTAAACAAAAGACAGTTTCAAGGTCTTCAACTGAATCTGAGTACAAAGCCCTTACTGATACTGTTGCGGAACTAATTTGGTTAAAATCCCTCTTGCGTGAACTTGGCATATCGATTCAATCTCCTCCTACTCTTTGGTGTGACAATATAGGAGACACATACCTATCAACCAAGTGTTCCATGCTCGTACTAAACATGTCGAAGTAGGTTTCCCCTTTGTTCGTGAACAGGTAGCAAGAGGTCAACTACATGTCAAGTTCATATCTACGGATGATCAGATCGCAGATGTCTTTACAAAGCCTTTATCTACCCATAGATTTCAGTTTTTATAATCCAAATTACAGGTCGTTCCCCGTCCTCAACTTGCAGGGGAATGTTAGACTATGTAGTTATATTTATAATAAGTATAGGGTAGTCAAATGTAAATACTAACTATTTATATAGAGTTCCTATGTAATTGTTTTAATTAATCATAATACACGGTCTAATTCCAACATCGATTCACTACCAATCCCTGCATCCGTCCTCATTCTTTACCAAATCCACGAACATTCGCATCACCATCATGCACACACACTACACAACAAATCAATGTTGGATATGACATAGTCAGATCTGGGTTTTTTGTAAATGTATTTGGGTTAGATCCAACATTTGAAGGCACCATTGTGTAGTTATATATGTGAATCGAAATCAGGAATCGACAAAGTAAATTTCTAATTTCATAGATATGATCACAAAAAACTATCGTTATCTTTTTTTTCTAGGGATTATATTTTAATCACGTTTTTTGGGTTTATTGATGAAAATCTGATTATCTTTTTCATTTGGGCTGTTTAATGTAAAATTAGTAAGATATTTTTTAGCTTTTATAACCATAAGAGATGTTTCTTTTCGTTGTATTCAAGTTTTGAAATGTCCATTAGATTTTGATGTGGTTTTGAAGAAATGGAATGACTTGGCAAATAGCTATGTTTGTATATCCGTGTCTATTTTTCCACATAGTTTGTCTTGTTTGCTATGTGTAGAATGTTGTTGACAAACCTGGAGAGGAACATGTTTGTTATAACCAAAACAATCGCCTAGCCATCTACATGATCAAACAACTTCGGGATCTTCATGCAAACAATGGCTAAATCACATCCCCCGCAAACTATTAAACAAATTTGGAATACCAGGAGCCATTTTCCAGAGAATACCCGAGCTTCAACAGCCCCACCAATCAAGCCTCATCGGACCACCATCAGCGTGAAATACCATAACAGCCGAAACACCCTCTACTACCCTGCATCGCATCATGCTATCACCTTCCTACCGAGACTATGAATCAAGAATGAAAGAAGAAAAGAAGGGTACATAGCTTTGGTTTGAATATTTTCTGGCTATTGGGGAAATAGACGAATTTTCTGGCTATTGGGGAAATAACCGAAAGCAAAAGGGAATTAGGGCAACGACAGATTTAAGATTTAAGAAGTATGTGAGCTCATTTCTTGTGGGATATGGGCTACTAATTGGTTTAAATGGGTTAAGTGTTTTTATTAGGCTTTTAACTGGGATAGATATTGGTTTTTTAGGCTAATTTATTTTCTAATTTTATGTGATTTTGAGTTTGAAAAGAATATCATTTTAATAAGCTAATTTATTTTCTAATTTTTATGTGGTTTGACTTTGAAATGAATAATTTGTTTATGTTTGTGAAGTTTAGATAAATATTTTGAGATGCATGTTATTTATTTTTTGATTAGAAACATAATTGTGGATTATTATATAAAAGATGTAGTTTGTTATTGTACTTTTTGTTTGTTATGATTTCATTAGCTAAAACAACATATTTCAAGATGATGTCTATAATAACAAGGGAGAATTTCCCATATGTATTTCTTAAACATCAAAATATCATATTTATCCAACTTAATATCTAAATATCATATCTATCCTTTATAAAATTTCTAAATATCATATTTATCGTTCATAAATTTTCAAAATATCATATATGTCCTTTTTAAACATCAAAATATCATGTATGTCTTTCTTAAACATCAAGATGGTGGCATTTCAACAATTTAGAAGTTCACATCCATTATTATAGACATAAGGATAATATGGTTAAATTTTTTAATTATTATAGTAATTCTAAGATATAAAAAATGATTATAAAATATTAAAAACATTATAAAAAAGGATTTGGGTAAATATGATATTTTGAAAGTTTATGAAGGGCAAATATGATATTAAGAAATTAAGCTGTGCAAATATGATATTTTGAGGTTTAAGAATGACATATATAAAATTATCCCTAATAATAAAATCCTAAATGTTGAATTCTTGTTGAATTAGAAATTTAATCAACTATTAAAGTATTAAAGAACGTATGTTAGAACAAAAGTTACTTGAAATACCTTTAAAAGGTTTAAATACCATGAAAATTTTATTAATATAAAATATGAAAAAAATCAACTTTTAAAAAACAGTTTAATGCAAACAATAAATAACCAATGTTTAATAGGATTTTCAAATACCAAAATGGTGACTTAAAATATTCAAATATAACACTTTATAAAAATTGCATACAAATACAGTTTTATCTAAAATATATAGAGTAAAAATCGTATGTATAAAAATACTTTGAAAATTGATAGACAATATATAGGGTTTATTTTGAAAATATAAATACATTGAAATACTTGATTTTTAGATGGTGCTATCAGAGCTTGTCTTGGTTCATATATAAAAAAAATAATAATAATCTTTTTCTAAAACAAGTTGTTTTTCGATATTTTTTTTCTGGTTTCATTTTTTGCACATATCTACAAAATAATCGTATATTATGAACCAAAACAATTGATGACACCCGAATAGAAACTATTCGTCGTCTGTCGTATTATATAGTTATACAGATTACTAGAGACAATTCACCGCTAACCGCAACTACGCACCTTGCTAGAATCTATTCGCTAAAAGGAGCAATCTACACCAAACAATCTATAATAAGACCGAAAGGAACTATCTTGCGCCAAAAACAAACTGATCGCCGCAAGGAAACTATCTCTCGGATGGAACAATCACCGTCGCTGCATCGCGCGGGTATCCTACTAGTGTATATATATATATATATATATATATATATATATATATATATATATATGTGTGTGTGTATACACACAAATAACATTTGTGGATGTGATGAATTGCATTGTAAATAATAATTGATAGGATATCTCTAAATGAGTGAGTGAGGTTTTACACCCAGTGATGCTACATCAAACTTTGCCCAAGAATTTTGTCGGTCCACTAGTGAACCCAAATGACATCACTACAAACTTCGACAATGTGTATGTGTGTGTTTGTGTGTGCATGTGTGTCTCCGTGTGTTCATATATATATATATATATATATATATATATATATATATATATATATATATATATATATATATCAGTAGTGTTTCTAGATATGATGAACTGAATTGTAGATAATAATGGATATGATATTTCTTAATAAGTGAAAGAGGGCTTAAAATGAGAGTGGCTAAAAATAGTTGTTCAACAATGATGTCGGTGTGCTAGTGAGCCCAAATAACATTACTACAAACTTTGGTGGTGTGTGTGTGTATATATATATATATATATATATATATATATATATATATATATATATATATATATATATA